>NC_086446.1:440276151-440408651 GCF_028390025.1 Pseudophryne corroboree
GCATTGCTAACTCAGTCGGTAAAGCATGAGACTCTTAATCTCAGGGTCGTGGGTTCGAGCCCCACATTGGGTGGATGTTTTTTTTCTTTTCCTGTACCATTGTATGTGGAACACTGTCAACTTGCCCCACCACAGCGCAAATGGCTGTCCTCACTTTCACAAAATGCACTGCCATATCAGCAAAAACTCAGGACTGCATTGGCCGGGAATCGAACCCAGGCCTCCCGCGTGGCAGGCGAGAATTCTACCACTGAACCACCAATGCTCCACAGATACTTAATTTTACACTTACTCGTGTACTTTAGTGTATGAAATAAAGCAGGAGTGTCAGGATGCCTTGCCTTGCCATCACCTCCATACATTCTCAACCAAGCCTGGCTAGCTCAGTCGGTAGAGCATGAGACTCTTAATCTCAGGGTCGTGGGTTCGAGCCCCGCGTCGGGCGGATGTTTTTTCTTTTCCTGTACTATTGTATGTGGAACACTGTATACTTGCACCAACACAGCGCAAATGGCTGTCCTCACTTTCACAAAATGCACTGCCCTATCAGCAAAAACTCAGGAATGTATTGACCGGGAATTGAACCCGGCCTCCTACGTGGCCGGCTAGATTTCTACCACTGAAACACCAATGATCCACAGATGCTTAATTTTAGACTTACTCATGTACTTTAGTGTACAAAACAAAGCAGGAGAGTCAGGATGCCTTGCCTTGCCATCACCACAACTCCTCGGTTACCAAGCATTGCTAACTCAGTCGGTAAAGCATGAGACTCTTAATCTCAGGGTTGTGGGTTCGAGCCCCACATTGGGCGGATGTTTTTTTTCTTTTCCAGTACCATTGTATGTGGAACACTGTCAACTTGCACCACCACAGCGCAAATGGCTGTCCTCACTTTCACAAAATGCACTGCCATATCAGCAAAAATTCAGGACTGCATTGGCCGGAAATCGAACCCGGGCTTCCCGCGTGGCAGGGGAGAATTCTACCACTGAACCACCAATGCTCCACAGATACTTAACTTTACACTTACTCGTGTACTTTAGTGTATGAAATAAAGCAGGAGTGTCAGGATGCCTTGCCATCACCTCCATACATTCTCAACCAAGCCTGGCTAGCTCAGTCGGTAGAGCATGAGACTCTTAATCTCAGGGTCGTGGGTTCGAGCCCCACGTTGGGCGGATGTTTTTTCTTTTCCTGTACCATTGTATGTGGAACACTGTCAACTTGCACCACCACAGCGCAAATGGCTGTCCTCACTTTCACAAAATACACTGCCATATCAGCAAAAACTCAGGACTGCATTGGCCGGGAATCGATTCCGGGCCTCACGAGTGGCAGGCGAGAATTCTACCACTGAACCACCAATGCTCCACAGATGCCTAATTTTACACTTACTCATGTACTTTAGTGTATAAAACAAAGCAGGAGTGTCAGGATGCCTTGCCTTGCCATCACCTCCAAGCCTACGTAACCATGCCCGACTAGCACAGTCGCTAGAGCATAAGACTATTAATCTTAGGGTCATGTATTTGAGCTCCATGTTGGGCAGTTGTTTTTTTCTCTTCCTGTACCATTGTATGTGGAACAGTGTATACTTGCATCACCACAGCGCAAATGGCTGTCCTCACTTTCACAAAATGCACTGCCCTATCAGCAAAAACTCAGGAATGTATTGACCGGGAATTGAACCCGGCCTCCCACGTGGCCGGCTAGATTTCTACCACTGAACCACCAATGATCCACAGATGCTTAATTTTAGACTTACTCATGTACTTTAGTGTACAAAACAAAGCAGGAGAGTCAGGATGCCTTGCCTTGCCATCACCACAACTCCTCGGTTACCAAGCATTGCTAACTCAGTCGGTAAAGCATGAGACTCTTAATCTCAGGTTCGTGGGTTCGAGCCCCACATTGGGTGGATGTTTTTTTTCTTATCCTGTACCATTGTATGTGGAACACTGTCAACTTGCCCCACCACAGCGCAAATGGCTGTCCTCACTTTCACAAAATGCACTGCCATATCAGCAAAAACTCAGGACTGCATTGGCCGGGAATCGAACCAAAGCCTCCCGCGTGGCAGGCGAGAATTCTACCACTGAACCACCAATGCTCCACAGATACTTAATTTTACACTTACTCGTGTACTTTAGTGTATGAAATAAAGCAGGAGTGTCAGGATGCCTTGCCTTGCCATCACCTCCATAGATTCTCAAACAAGCCTGGCTAGCTCAGTCGGTAGAGCATGAGACTCTTAATCTCAGGGTCGTGGGTTCGAGCCCCATGTTGGGTGGATGTTTTTTCTTTTCCTGTACCATTGTATGTGGAACACTGTATACTTGCACCACCACAGCGCAAATGGCTGTCCTCACTTTCACAAAATGCACTGCCCTATCAGCAAAAACTCAGGAATGTATTGACCGGGAATTGAACCCGGCCTCCCACGTGGCCGGCTAGATTTCTACCACTGAACCACCAATGATCCACAGATGCTTAATTTTAGACTTACTCATGTACTTTAGTGTACAAAACAAAGCAGGAGAGTCAGGATGCCTTGCCTTGCCATCACCACAACTCCTCGGTTACCAAGCATTGCTAACTCAGTCGGTAAAGCATGAGACTCTTAATCTCAGGGTCGTGGGTTCGAGCCCCACATTGGGCGGATGTTTTTTTTCTTTTCCTGTACCATTGTATGTGGAACACTGTCAACTTGCCCCACCACAGCGCAAATGGCTGTCCTCACTTTCACAAAATGCACTGCCATATCAGCAAAAACTCAGGACTGCATTGGCCGGAAATCGAACCCAAGCCTCCCGCGTGGCAGGCAAGAATTCTACCACTGAACCACCAATGCTCCACAGATACTTAATTTTACACTTACTCGTGTACTTTAGTGTATAAAACAAAGCTGGAGTGTCAGGATGACTTGCCTTGCCATCACCTCAATACATTCTCAACCAAGCCTGGCTAGCTCAGTCGGTAGAGCATGAGACTCTTAATCTCAGGGTCGTGGGTTCGAGCCCCACATTGGGCGGATGTTTTTTCTTTTCCTGTACCATTGTATGTGGAACAGTGTCAACTTGCACCACCACAGCGCAAATGGCTGTCCTCACTTTCACAAAATACACTGCCATATCAGCAAAAACTCAGGACTGCATTGGCCGGGAATCGATTCCGGGTCTCACGCGTGGCAGGCGAGAATTCTACCACTGAACCACCAATGCTCCACAGATGCCTAATTTTACATTATCATGTACTTTAGTGTATAGAACAAAGCAGGAGTGTCAGGATGCCTTGCCTTGCCATCACCTCCAAGTCTACGTAACCAAGCCCGACTAGCACAGTCGCTAGAGCATAAGACTATTAATCTTAGGGTCATGTATTTGAGCTCCATGTTGGGCAGTTGTTTTTTTTCTCTTCCTGTACCATTGTATGTGGAACAGTGTATACTTGCATCACCACAGCGCAAATGGCTGTCCTCACTTTCACAAAATGCACTGCCCTATCAGCAAAAACTCAGGAATGTATTGACCGGGAATTGAACCCGGCCTCCCACGTGGCCGGCTAAATTTCTACCACTGAACCACCAATGATCCACAGATGCTTAATTTTAGACTTACTCATGTACTTTAGTGTACAAAACAAAGCAGGAGAGTCAGGATGCCTTGCCTTGCCATCACCACAACTCCTCGGTTACCAAGCATTGCTAACTCAGTCGGTAAAGCATGAGACTCTTAATCTCAGGGTCGTGGGTTCGAGCCCCACATTGGGCGGATGTTTTTTTTCTTTTCCTGTACCATTGTATGTGGAACACTGTCAACTTGCACCACCACAGCGCAAATGGCTGTCCTCACTTTCACAAAATGCACAGCCATATCAGCAAAAATTCAGGACTGCATTGGCCGGAAATCGAACCCGGGCCTCCCGCGTGGCAGGCGAGAATTCTATCACTGAACCACCAATGCTCCACAGATACTTAATTTTACACTTACTCGTGTACTTTAGTGTATGAAACAAAGCAGGAGTGTCAGGATGACTTGCCTTGCCATCACCTCCATACATTCTCAACCAAGCCTGGCTAGCTCAGTCGGTAGAGCATGAGACTCTTAATCTCAGGGTCGTGGGTTCGAGCCCCACGTTGGGCGGATGTTTTTTCTTTTCCTGTACCATTGTATGTGGAACAGTGTCAACTTGCACCACCACAGCGCAAATGGCTGTCCTCACTTTCACAAAATACACTGCCATATCAGCAAAAACTCAGGACTGGATTGGCCGGGAATCGATTCCGGGCCTCACGCGTGGCAGGCGAGAATTCTACCACTGAACCACCAATGCTCCACAGATGCCTAATTTTACACTTACTCATGTACTTTAGTGTATGAAATAAAGCAGGAGTGTCAGGATGCCTTGCCTTGCCATCACCACAACTCCTCGGTTACCAAGCATTGCTAACTCAGTCGGTAAAGCATGAGACTCTTAATCTCAGGGTCGTGGGTTCGAGCCCCACATTGGGCGGATGCATTTTTTCTTTTCCTGTACCATTGTATGTGGAAGGGCTGTAACACACTGGCCGGTTTCTCCCGGATGGCAAAAAGCCGGACAAACTTTGTCCGGCTTTTTGCAATCCGGGAGAAACCGGCAGAGTCTGTCACACAGGACGGCTTTGAGCCGTGTGTAATGCTGTGCGCATGCGCAGCATCAGACACGGCTTGAGAAAAAACCGTTGTGTGTGAAAGCTCCCCTTCACACACACGGTTCATTGGCTGCAAAGACGGCCCGGCGGCCGCCCGGCCGCCGGACCTTCCAGTGGTGAGACCCGGCTGCAACCCGGCAGCCGGGCTGGGGCCGTGCAGTGTGAAGGGACCCTAGCCCTCACACTGTTAACTACAATGCCGGCACGGGAAAAAGCCGTCCGGCTTTTTCCCGGCCGGCAAAAGCCGGGTAGTGTGTTTCAGCACATACACTGTCAACTTGCACCACCACAGCGCAAATGTCTGTCCTCACTTTCACAAAATGCACTGCCATATCAGCAAAAATTCAGGACTGCATCAGCCTGAAATCAAACCCGGGCCTCCCACGTGGCAGGTGAGAATTCTACCGCTGACCCACCAATGCTCCACAGATACTTAATTTTACACTTACTCGTGTACTTTAGTGTATGAAACAAAGCAGGAGTGTCAGGATGCCTTCCCTTGCCATCACCTCCATACATTCTCAACCAAGCCTGGCTAGCTCAGTCGGTAGAGCATGAGACTCTTAATCTCAGGGTCGTGGGTTCGAGCCCCACATTGGGTGGATGTTTTTTCTTTTCCTGTACCATTGTATGTGGAACACTGTATACTGCACCACCAAAGCGCAAATGGCTGTTCTCACTTTCACAAAATGCACTGCCCTATCAGCAAAAACTCAGGAATGTATTGACCGGGAATTGAACCCGGCCTCCCACGTGGCCGGCTAGATTTCTACCACTGAACCACCAATGATCCACAGATGCTTAATTTTAGACTTACTCATGTACTTTAGTGTACAAAACAAAGCAGGAGAGTCAGGATGCCTTCCCTTTCCATCACCACAACTCCTCGGTTACCAAGCATTGCTAACTCAGTCGGTAAAGCATGAGACTCCTAATCTCAGGGTCGTGGGTTCGAGCCCCACATTGGGCGGATGTTTTTTTTCTTTTCCTGTACCATTGTATGTGGAACACTGTCAACTTGCACCACCACAGCGCAAATGGCTGTCCTCACTTTCACAAAATGCACTGCCATATCAGCAAAAACTCAGGACTGCATTGGCCAGGAATCGAACCCTGGCCTTACGCGTGGCAGGCAATAATTCTACCACTGAACCACCAATGCTCCACAGATGCCTAATTTTACACTTACTCATGTACTTTAGTGTATAAAACAAAGCAGGAGTGTCAGGATGCCTTGCCTTGCCATCACCTCCAAGCCTACGTAACCAAGCCCGACTAGCACAGTCGCTAGAGCATAAGACTATTATTCTTAGGGTCATGTATTTGAGCTTCATGTTGGGCAGTTGTTTTTTTCTCTTCCTGTACCATTGTATGTGGAACAGTGTATACTTGCATCACCACAGCGCAAATGGCTGTCCTCACTTTCACAAAATGCACTGCCCTATCAGCAAAAACTCAGGAATGTATTGACCGGGAATTGAACCCGGCCTCCCACGTGGCCGGCTATATTTCTACCACTGAACCACCAATGATCCACAGTTGCTTAATTTTAGACTTACTCATGTACTTTAGTGTACAAAACAAAGCAGGAGAGTCAGGATGCCTTGCCTTGCCATCACCACAACTCCTCGGTTACCAAGCATTGCTAACTCAGTCGGTAAAGCATGAGACTCTTAATCTCAGGGTCGTGGGTTCGAGCCCCACATTGGGCGGATGTTTTTTTTCTTTTCCTGTACCATTGTATGTGGAACACTGTCAACTTGCACCACCACAGCGCAAATGGCTGTCCTCACTTTCACAAAATACACTGCCATATCAGCAAAAACTCAGGACTGCATTGGCCGGGAATCGATTCCGGGCCTCACGCGTGGCAGTCGAGAATTCTACCACTGAACCACCAATGCTCCACAGATGCCTAATTTTACACTTACTCATGTACTTTAGTGTATAAAACAAAGCAGGAGTGTCAGGATGCCTTGCCTTGCCATCACCTCCATACATTCTCAACCAAGCCTGGCTAGCTCAGTCGGTAGAGCATGAGACTCTTAATCTCAGGATCGTGGGTTCGAGCCCCACATTGGGCGGATGTTTTTTTTCTTTTCCTGTACCATTGTATGTGGAACACTGTCAACTTGCAACACAACAGCGCAAATGGCTGTCCTCACTTTCACAAAATGCACTGCCATATCAGCAAAAACTCAGGACTGCATTGGCCGGGAATCGAACCCGGGCCTCCCGCATGGCAGGCGAGAATTCTACCACTGAACCACCAATGCTCCACAGGTACTTAATTTTACACTTACTCGTGTAATTTAGTGTATGAAACAAAGCAGGAGTGTCAGGATGCCTTGCCTTGCCTTGCCATCACCTCCATACATTCGCAACCAAGCCTGGCTAGCTCAGTCGGTAGAGCATGAGACTCTTAATCTCAGGGTCGTGGGTTAGAGCCCCACGTTGGGCGGATGTTTTTTCTTTTCCTGTACTATTGTATGTGGAACACTGTATACTTGCACCACCACAGCGCAAATGGCTGTCCTCACTTTCACAAAATACACTGCCATATCAGCAAAAACTCAGGACTGCATTGGCCGGGAATCGATTCCGGGCCTCACGCGTGGCAGTCGAGAATTCTACCACTGAACCACCAATGCTCCACAGATGCCTAATTTTACACTTACTCATGTACTTTAGTGTATAAAACAAAGCAGGAGTGTCAGGATGCCTTGCCTTGCCATCACCTCCATACATTCTCAACCAAGCCTGGCTAGCTCAGTCGGTAGAGCATGAGACTCTTAATCTCAGGGTCGTGGGTTCGAGCCCCACATTGGGCGGATGTTTTTTTTCTTTTCCTGTACCATTGTATGTGGAACACTGTCAACTTGCAACACAACAGCGCAAATGGCTGTCCTCACTTTCACAAAATGCACTGCCATATCAGCAAAAACTCAGGACTGCATTGGCCGGGAATCGAACCCGGGCCTCCCGCATGGCAGGCGAGAATTCTACCACTGAACCACCAATGCTCCACAGGTACTTAATTTTACACTTACTCGTGTAATTTAGTGTATGAAACAAAGCAGGAGTGTCAGGATGCCTTGCCTTGCCTTGCCATCACCTCCATACATTCGCAACCAAGCCTGGCTAGCTCAGTCGGTAGAGCATGAGACTCTTAATCTCAGGGTCGTGGGTTAGAGCCCCACGTTGGGCGGATGTTTTTTCTTTTCCTGTACCATTGTATGTGGACCACTGTCAACTTGCACCACCACAGCGCAAATGGCTATCCTCACTTTCACAAAACACACTGCCATATCAGCAAAAACTCAGGACTGCATTGGCCAGGAATCGATTCCGGGCCTCACGCGTGGCAGGCGAGAATTCTACCACTGAACCACCAATGCTCCATAGATGCCTAATTTTACACTTACTCATGTACTTTAGTGTATAAAACAAAGCAGGAGTGTCAGGATGCCTTGCCTTGCCATCACCTCCAAGCCTACGTAACCAAGCCCGACTAGCACAGTCGCTAGAGCATAAGACTATTAATCTTAGGGTCATGTATTTGAGCTCCATGTTGGGCAGTTGTTTTTTTCTCTTCCTGTACCATTGTATGTGGAACAGTGTATACTTGCATCACCACAGCGCAAATGGCTGTCCTCACTTTCACAAAATGCACTGCCCTATCAGCAAAAACTCAGGACTGCATTGGCCGGGAATCGAACCCGGGGCTCCCGCTTGGCAGGCGAGAATTCTACCACTGAACCACCAATGATCCACAGATGCTTAATTTTAGACTTACTCATGTACTTTAGTGTACAAAACAAAGCAGGAGAGTCAGGATGCCTTGCCTTGCCATCACCACAACTCCTCAGTTACCAAGCATTGCTAACTCAGTCGGTAAAGCACGAGGCTCTTAATCTCAGGGTCGTGGGTTCGAGCCCCACATTGGGCGGATGTTTTTTTTCTTTTCCTGTACCATTGTATGTGGAACACTGTCAACTTGCACCACCACAGCGCAAATGGCTGTCCTCACTTTCACAAAATGCACTGCCATATCAGCAAAAACTCAGGACTGCATTGGCCGGGAATCGAACCCGGGGCTCCCGCTTGGCAGGCGAGAATTCTACCACTGAACCACCAATGCTCCACAGATACTTAATTTTACACTTACTCGTGTACTTTAGTGTATGAAACAAAGCAGGAGTGTCTGGATGCCTTGCCTTGCCTTGCCATCACCTCCATGCATTCACAACCAAGCCTGGCTAGCTCAGTCGGTAGAGCATGAGACTCTTAATCTCAGGGTCGTGGGTTTGACCCCAACGTTGGGCGGATGTTTTTTCTTTTCCTGTACCATTGTATGTGGAACACTGTATACTTGCACCACCACAGCGCAAATGGCTGTCCTCACTTTCACAAAATACACTGCCATATCAGCAAAAACTCAGGACTGCATTGGCCGGGAATCGATTCCGGGCCTCACGCGTGGCAGGCGAGAATTCTTCCACTGAACCACCAATGCTCCACAGATGCCTAATTTTACACTTACTCATGTACTTTAGTGTATAAAACAAAGCAGGAGTGTCAGGATGCCTTGCCTTGCCATCACCTCCAAGCCTACGTAACCAAGCCCGACTAGCACAGTCGCTAGAGCATAAGACGATTAATCTTAGGGTCATGTATTTGAGCTCCATGTTGGGCAGTTGTTTTTTTCTCTTCCTGTACCATTGTATGTGGAACAGTGTATACTTGCATCACCACAGCGCAAATGGCTGTCCTCACTTTCACAAAATGCACTGCCCTATCAGCAAAAACTCAGGAATGTATTGACCGGGAATTGAACCCGGCCTCCCACGTGGCCGGCTAGATTTCTACCACTGAACCACCAATGATCCACAGATGCTTATTTTTAAACTTACTCATGTACTTTAGTGTACAAAACAAAGCAGGAGAGTCAGGATGCCTTCCCTTTCCATCACCACAACTCCTCGGTTACCAAGCATTGCTAACTCTGTCGGTAAAGCATGAGACTCTTAATCTCAGGGTCGTGCGTTCGAGCCCCACATTGGGCGGATGTTTTTTTTCTTTTCCTGTACCATTGTATGTGGAACACTGTCAACTTGCACCACCACAGCGCAAATGGCTGTCCTCACTTTCACAAAATGCACTGCCATATCAGCAAAAACTCAGGACTGCATTGGCCGGGAATCGAACCCGGGCCTCCCGCGTGGCAGGCGAGAATTCTACCACTGAACCACCAATGCTCCACAGATACTTAATTTTACACTTACTCGTGTACTTTAGTGTATGAAACAAAGCAGGAGTGTCAGGATGCCTTGCCATCACCTCCATACATTCACAACCAAGCCTGGCTAGCTCAGTCGGTAGAGCATGAGACTCTTAATCTCAGGGTCGTGGGTTTGAGCCCCACGTTGGGCGGATGTTTTTTCTTTTCCTGTACCATTGTATGTGGAACACTGTATACTTGCACCACCACAGCGCAAATGGCTGTCCTCACTTTCACAAAATACACTGCCATATCAGCAAAAACTCAGGACTGCATTGGCCGGGAATCGATTCTGGGCCTCACGCGTGGCAGGCGAGAATTCTACCACTGAACCACCAATGCTCCACAGATGCCTAATTTTACACTTACTCATGTACTTTAGTGTATGAAATAAAGCAGGAGTGTCAGGATGCCTTGCCTTGCCATCACCACAACTCCTCGGTTACCAAGCATTGCTAACTCAGTCGGTAAAGCATGAGACTCTTAATCTCAGGGTCGTGGGTTCGAGCCCCACATTGGGCGGATGCATTTTTTCTTTTCCTGTACCATTGTATGTGGAAGGGCTGTAACACACTGGCCGGTTTCTCCCGGATGGCAAAAAGCCGGACAAACTTTGTCCGGCTTTTTGCAATCCGGGAGAAACCGGCAGAGTCTGTCACACAGGACGGCTTTGAGCCGTGTGTAATGCTGTGCGCATGCGCAGCATCAGACACGGCTTGAGAAAAAACCGTTGTGTGTGAAAGCTCCCCTTCACACACACGGTTCATTGGCTGCAAAGACGGCCCGGCGGCCGCCCGGCCGCCGGACCTTCCAGTGGTGAGACCCGGCTGCAACCCGGCAGCCGGGCTGGGGCCGTGCAGTGTGAAGGGACCCTAGCCCTCACACTGTTAACTACAATGCCGGCACGGGAAAAAGCCGTCCGGCTTTTTCCCGGCCGGCAAAAGCCGGGTAGTGTGTTTCAGCACATACACTGTCAACTTGCACCACCACAGCGCAAATGTCTGTCCTCACTTTCACAAAATGCACTGCCATATCAGCAAAAATTCAGGACTGCATCAGCCTGAAATCAAACCCGGGCCTCCCACGTGGCAGGTGAGAATTCTACCGCTGACCCACCAATGCTCCACAGATACTTAATTTTACACTTACTCGTGTACTTTAGTGTATGAAACAAAGCAGGAGTGTCAGGATGCCTTCCCTTGCCATCACCTCCATACATTCTCAACCAAGCCTGGCTAGCTCAGTCGGTAGAGCATGAGACTCTTAATCTCAGGGTCGTGGGTTCGAGCCCCACATTGGGTGGATGTTTTTTCTTTTCCTGTACCATTGTATGTGGAACACTGTATACTGCACCACCAAAGCGCAAATGGCTGTTCTCACTTTCACAAAATGCACTGCCCTATCAGCAAAAACTCAGGAATGTATTGACCGGGAATTGAACCCGGCCTCCCACGTGGCCGGCTAGATTTCTACCACTGAACCACCAATGATCCACAGATGCTTAATTTTAGACTTACTCATGTACTTTAGTGTACAAAACAAAGCAGGAGAGTCAGGATGCCTTCCCTTTCCATCACCACAACTCCTCGGTTACCAAGCATTGCTAACTCAGTCGGTAAAGCATGAGACTCCTAATCTCAGGGTCGTGGGTTCGAGCCCCACATTGGGCGGATGTTTTTTTTCTTTTCCTGTACCATTGTATGTGGAACACTGTCAACTTGCACCACCACAGCGCAAATGGCTGTCCTCACTTTCACAAAATGCACTGCCATATCAGCAAAAACTCAGGACTGCATTGGCCAGGAATCGAACCCTGGCCTTACGCGTGGCAGGCAATAATTCTACCACTGAACCACCAATGCTCCACAGATGCCTAATTTTACACTTACTCATGTACTTTAGTGTATAAAACAAAGCAGGAGTGTCAGGATGCCTTGCCTTGCCATCACCTCCAAGCCTACGTAACCAAGCCCGACTAGCACAGTCGCTAGAGCATAAGACTATTATTCTTAGGGTCATGTATTTGAGCTTCATGTTGGGCAGTTGTTTTTTTCTCTTCCTGTACCATTGTATGTGGAACAGTGTATACTTGCATCACCACAGCGCAAATGGCTGTCCTCACTTTCACAAAATGCACTGCCCTATCAGCAAAAACTCAGGAATGTATTGACCGGGAATTGAACCCGGCCTCCCACGTGGCCGGCTATATTTCTACCACTGAACCACCAATGATCCACAGTTGCTTAATTTTAGACTTACTCATGTACTTTAGTGTACAAAACAAAGCAGGAGAGTCAGGATGCCTTGCCTTGCCATCACCACAACTCCTCGGTTACCAAGCATTGCTAACTCAGTCGGTAAAGCATGAGACTCTTAATCTCAGGGTCGTGGGTTCGAGCCCCACATTGGGCGGATGTTTTTTTTCTTTTCCTGTACCATTGTATGTGGAACACTGTCAACTTGCACCACCACAGCGCAAATGGCTGTCCTCACTTTCACAAAATACACTGCCATATCAGCAAAAACTCAGGACTGCATTGGCCGGGAATCGATTCCGGGCCTCACGCGTGGCAGTCGAGAATTCTACCACTGAACCACCAATGCTCCACAGATGCCTAATTTTACACTTACTCATGTACTTTAGTGTATAAAACAAAGCAGGAGTGTCAGGATGCCTTGCCTTGCCATCACCTCCATACATTCTCAACCAAGCCTGGCTAGCTCAGTCGGTAGAGCATGAGACTCTTAATCTCAGGATCGTGGGTTCGAGCCCCACATTGGGCGGATGTTTTTTTTCTTTTCCTGTACCATTGTATGTGGAACACTGTCAACTTGCAACACAACAGCGCAAATGGCTGTCCTCACTTTCACAAAATGCACTGCCATATCAGCAAAAACTCAGGACTGCATTGGCCGGGAATCGAACCCGGGCCTCCCGCATGGCAGGCGAGAATTCTACCACTGAACCACCAATGCTCCACAGGTACTTAATTTTACACTTACTCGTGTAATTTAGTGTATGAAACAAAGCAGGAGTGTCAGGATGCCTTGCCTTGCCTTGCCATCACCTCCATACATTCGCAACCAAGCCTGGCTAGCTCAGTCGGTAGAGCATGAGACTCTTAATCTCAGGGTCGTGGGTTAGAGCCCCACGTTGGGCGGATGTTTTTTCTTTTCCTGTACTATTGTATGTGGAACACTGTATACTTGCACCACCACAGCGCAAATGGCTGTCCTCACTTTCACAAAATACACTGCCATATCAGCAAAAACTCAGGACTGCATTGGCCGGGAATCGATTCCGGGCCTCACGCGTGGCAGTCGAGAATTCTACCACTGAACCACCAATGCTCCACAGATGCCTAATTTTACACTTACTCATGTACTTTAGTGTATAAAACAAAGCAGGAGTGTCAGGATGCCTTGCCTTGCCATCACCTCCATACATTCTCAACCAAGCCTGGCTAGCTCAGTCGGTAGAGCATGAGACTCTTAATCTCAGGGTCGTGGGTTCGAGCCCCACATTGGGCGGATGTTTTTTTTCTTTTCCTGTACCATTGTATGTGGAACACTGTCAACTTGCAACACAACAGCGCAAATGGCTGTCCTCACTTTCACAAAATGCACTGCCATATCAGCAAAAACTCAGGACTGCATTGGCCGGGAATCGAACCCGGGCCTCCCGCATGGCAGGCGAGAATTCTACCACTGAACCACCAATGCTCCACAGGTACTTAATTTTACACTTACTCGTGTAATTTAGTGTATGAAACAAAGCAGGAGTGTCAGGATGCCTTGCCTTGCCTTGCCATCACCTCCATACATTCGCAACCAAGCCTGGCTAGCTCAGTCGGTAGAGCATGAGACTCTTAATCTCAGGGTCGTGGGTTAGAGCCCCACGTTGGGCGGATGTTTTTTCTTTTCCTGTACCATTGTATGTGGACCACTGTCAACTTGCACCACCACAGCGCAAATGGCTATCCTCACTTTCACAAAACACACTGCCATATCAGCAAAAACTCAGGACTGCATTGGCCAGGAATCGATTCCGGGCCTCACGCGTGGCAGGCGAGAATTCTACCACTGAACCACCAATGCTCCATAGATGCCTAATTTTACACTTACTCATGTACTTTAGTGTATAAAACAAAGCAGGAGTGTCAGGATGCCTTGCCTTGCCATCACCTCCAAGCCTACGTAACCAAGCCCGACTAGCACAGTCGCTAGAGCATAAGACGATTAATCTTAGGGTCATGTATTTGAGCTCCATGTTGGGCAGTTGTTTTTTTCTCTTCCTGTACCATTGTATGTGGAACAGTGTATACTTGCATCACCACAGCGCAAATGGCTGTCCTCACTTTCACAAAATGCACTGCCCTATCAGCAAAAACTCAGGACTGCATTGGCCGGGAATCGAACCCGGGGCTCCCGCTTGGCAGGCGAGAATTCTACCACTGAACCACCAATGATCCACAGATGCTTAATTTTAGACTTACTCATGTACTTTAGTGTACAAAACAAAGCAGGAGAGTCAGGATGCCTTGCCTTGCCATCACCACAACTCCTCAGTTACCAAGCATTGCTAACTCAGTCGGTAAAGCACGAGGCTCTTAATCTCAGGGTCGTGGGTTCGAGCCCCACATTGGGCGGATGTTTTTTTTCTTTTCCTGTACCATTGTATGTGGAACACTGTCAACTTGCACCACCACAGCGCAAATGGCTGTCCTCACTTTCACAAAATGCACTGCCATATCAGCAAAAACTCAGGACTGCATTGGCCGGGAATCGAACCCGGGCCTCCCGCGTGGCAGGCGAGAATTCTACCACTGAACCACCAATGCTCCACAGATACTTAATTTTACACTTACTCGTGTACTTTAGTGTATGAAACAAAGCAGGAGTGTCAGGATGCCTTGCCATCACCTCCATACATTCACAACCAAGCCTGGCTAGCTCAGTCGGTAGAGCATGAGACTCTTAATCTCAGGGTCGTGGGTTTGAGCCCCACGTTGGGCGGATGTTTTTTCTTTTCCTGTACCATTGTATGTGGAACACTGTATACTTGCACCACCACAGCGCAAATGGCTGTCCTCACTTTCACAAAATACACTGCCATATCAGCAAAAACTCAGGACTGCATTGGCCGGGAATCGATTCTGGGCCTCACGCGTGGCAGGCGAGAATTCTACCACTGAACCACCAATGCTCCACAGATGCCTAATTTTACACTTACTCATGTACTTTAGTCTATAAACCAAAGCAGGATTGTCAGGATGCCTTGCCTTGCCATCACCTCCAAGCCAACGTAACCTAGCCCGACTAGCACAGTCGCTAGAGCATAAGACTATTAATCTTAGGGTCATGTATTTGAGCTCCATGTTGGGCAGTTGTTTTTTTCTCTTCCTGTACCATTGTATGTGGAACAGTGTATACTTGCATCACCACAGCGCAAATGGCTGTCCTCACTTTCACAAAATGCACTGCCCTATCAGCAAAAACTCAGGAATGTATTGACCGGGAATTGAACCCGGCCTCCCACGTGGCCGGCTAGATTTCTACCACTGAACCACCAATGATCCACAGATGCTTATTTTTAAACTTACTCATGTACTTTAGTGTACAAAACAAAGCAGGAGAGTCAGGATGCCTTCCCTTTCCATCACCACAACTCCTCGGTTACCAAGCATTGCTAACTCAGTCGGTAAAGCATGAGACTCTTAATCTCAGGGTCGTGGGTTCGAGCCCAACATTGGACGGATGTTTTTTTTCTTTTCCTGTACCATTGTATGTGGAACACTGTCAACTTGCCCCACCACAGCGCAAATGGCTGTCCTCACTTTCACAAAATGCACTGCTATATCAGCAAAAACTCAGGACTGCATTGGCCGGGAATCAAACTCGGGCCTCCTGCGTGGCAGGCGAGAATTCTACCACTGAACCACCAATGCTCCACAGATACTTAATTTTACACTTACTCGTGTACTTTAGTGTATGAAACAAAGCAGGAGTGTCAGGATGCCTTGCCTTGCCATCACCTCCATATATTCTCAACCAAGCCTGGCTAGCTCAGTCGGTAGAGCATGAGACTCTTAATCTCAGGGTCGTGGGTTCGAGCCCCACGTTGGGCGGATGTTTTTTCTTTTCCTGTACCATTGTATGTGGAACACTGTATACTTGCACCACCACAGCGCAAATGGCTGTCCTCACTTTCACAAAATACACTGCCATATCAGCAAAAACTCAGGACTGCATTGGCCGGGAATCGATTCTGGGCCTCACGCGTGGCAGGCGAGAATTCTACCACTGAACCACCAATGCTCCACAGATGCCTAATTTTACACTTACTCATGTACTTTAGTCTATAAACCAAAGCAGGATTGTCAGGATGCCTTGCCTTGCCATCACCTCCAAGCCAACGTAACCTAGCCCGACTAGCACAGTCGCTAGAGCATAAGACTATTAATCTTAGGGTCATGTATTTGAGCTCCATGTTGGGCAGTTGTTTTTTTCTCTTCCTGTACCATTGTATGTGGAACAGTGTATACTTGCATCACCACAGCGCAAATGGCTGTCCTCACTTTCACAAAATGCACTGCCCTATCAGCAAAAACTCAGGAATGTATTGACCGGGAATTGAACCCGGCCTCCCACGTGGCCGGCTAGATTTCTACCACTGAACCACCAATGATCCACAGATGCTTATTTTTAAACTTACTCATGTACTTTAGTGTACAAAACAAAGCAGGAGAGTCAGGATGCCTTCCCTTTCCATCACCACAACTCCTCGGTTACCAAGCATTGCTAACTCAGTCGGTAAAGCATGAGACTCTTAATCTCAGGGTCGTGGGTTCGAGCCCAACATTGGACGGATGTTTTTTTTCTTTTCCTGTACCATTGTATGTGGAACACTGTCAACTTGCCCCACCACAGCGCAAATGGCTGTCCTCACTTTCACAAAATGCACTGCTATATCAGCAAAAACTCAGGACTGCATTGGCCGGGAATCAAACTCGGGCCTCCTGCGTGGCAGGCGAGAATTCTACCACTGAACCACCAATGCTCCACAGATACTTAATTTTACACTTACTCGTGTACTTTAGTGTATGAAACAAAGCAGGAGTGTCAGGATGCCTTGCCTTGCCATCACCTCCATATATTCTCAACCAAGCCTGGCTAGCTCAGTCGGTAGAGCATGAGACTCTTAATCTCAGGGTCGTGGGTTCGAGCCCCACGTTGGGCGGATGTTTTTTCTTTTCCTGTACCATTGTATGTGGAACACTGTATACTTGCACCACCACAGCGCAAATGGCTGTCCTCACTTTCACAAAATACACTGCCATATCAGCAAAAACTCAGGACTGCATTAATCGGGAATCGATTCCGGGCCTCACGCGTGGCAGGCGAGAATTCTACCACTGAACCACCAATGCTCCACAGATGCCTAATTTTACACTTACTCATGTACTTTAGTGTATAAAAAAAAGCAGGAGTGTCAGGATGCCTTGCCTTGCCATCACCTCCAAGCCTACGTAACCAAGCCCGACTAGCACAGTCGCTAGAGCATAAGACTATTAATCTTAGGGTCATGTATTTGAGCTCCATGTTGGGCAGTTGTTTTTTTCTCTTCCTGTACCATTGTATGTGGAACAGTGTATACTTGCATCATTACAGCGCAAATGGCTGTCCTCACTTTCACAAAATGCACTGCCCTATCAGCAAAAACTCAGGAATGTATTGACCGGGAATTGAACCCGGCCTCCCACGTGGCCGGCTAGATTTCTACCACTGAACCACCAATGATCCACAGATGCTTAATTTTAGACTTACTCATGTACTTTAGTGTACAAAACAAAGCAGGAGAGTCAGGATGCCTTCCCTTTCCATCACCACAACTCCTCGGTTACCAAGCATTGCTAACACAGTCGGTAAAGCATGAGACTCTTAATCTCAGGGTCGTGGGTTCGAGCCCCACATTGGGCAGATGTTTTTTTTCTTTTCCTGTACCATTGTATGTGGAACACTGTCAACTTGCACCACCAAAGCGCAAATGGCTGTACTCACTTTCACAAAATGCACTGCCATATCAGCAAAAACTCAGGCCTCCCGCGTGGAAGGCGAGAATTCTACCACTGAACCACCAATGCTCCACAGGTACTTAATTTTACACTTACTCGTGTACTTTAGTGTATGAAACAAAGCAGGAGTGTCAGGATGCCTTGCCTTGCCTTGCCATCACCTCCATGCATCCGCAACCAAGCCTGGCTAGCTCAGTCGGTAGAGCATGAGACTCTTAATCTCAGGGTCGTGGGTTAGGGCCCCATGTTGGGCGGATGTTTTTTCTTTTCCTGTACCATTGTATGTGGAACACTGTATACTTGCACCACCACAGCGCAAATGGCTGTCCTCACTTTCACAAAATACACTGCCATATCAGCAAAAACTCAGGACTGCATTGGCCGGGAATCGATTCCGGGCCTCACGCGTGGCAGGCGAGCATTCTACCACTGAACCACCAATGCTCCACAGATGCCTAATTTTACACTTACTCGTGTACTTTAGTGTATAAAACAAAGCAGGAGTGTCAGGATGCCTTGCCTTGCCATCACCTCCAAGCCTACGTAACCAAGCCCGACTAGCACAGTCGCTAGAGCATAAGACTATTAATCTTAGGGTCATGTATTTGAGCTCCATGTTGGGCAGTTGTTTTTTTCTCTTCCTGTACAATTGTATGTGGAACAGTGTATACTTGCATCACCACAGCGCAAATGGCTGTCCTCACTTTCACAAAATGCACTGCCCTATCAGCAAAAACTCAGGAATGTATTGACCGGGAATTGAACCCGGCCTCCCACGTGGCCGGCTAGATTTCTACCACTGAACCACCAATGATCCACAGATGCTTAATTTTAGACTTACTCATGTACTTTAGTGTACAAAACAAAGCAGGAGAGTCAGGATGCCTTGCCTTGCCATCACCACAACTCCTCGGTTACCAAGCATTGCTAACTCAGTCAGTAAAGCATGATACTCTTAATCTCAGGGTGGTGGGTTCGAGCCCCACATTGGGCGGATGTTTTTTTTCTTTTCCTGTACCATTGTATGTGGAACACTATCAACTTGCCCCACCACAGCACAAATGGCTGTCCTCACTTTCACAAAATGCACTGCCATATCAGCAAAAACTCAGGACTGCATTGGCCGGGAATCAAACCCAGGGCTCCCGCGTGGCAGGCGAGAATTCTACCACTGAACCACCAATGCTCCACAGATACTTAATTTTACACTTACTCGTGTACTTTAGTGTATGAAACAAAGCAGGAGTGTCAGGATGCCTTGCCATCACCTCCATACATTCACAACCAAGCCTGGCTAGCTCAGTCGGTAGAGCATGAGACTCTTAATCTCAGGGTCGTGGGTTTGAGCCCCACGTTGGGCGGATGTTTTTTCTTTTCCTGTACCATTGTATGTGGAACACTGTATACTTGCACCACCACAGCGCAAATGGCTGTCCTCACTTTCACAAAATACACTGCCATATCAGCAAAAACTCAGGACTGCATTGGCCGGGAATCGATTCTGGGCCTCACGCGTGGCAGGCGAGAATTCTACCACTGAACCACCAATGCTCCACAGATACTTAATTTTACACTTACTCGTGTACTTTAGTGTATGAAACAAAGCAGGAGTGTCAGGATGCCTTGCCTTGCCATCACCTCCATATATTATCAACCAAGCCTGGCTAGCTCAGTCGGTAGAGCATGAGACTCTTAATCTCAGGGTCGTGGGTTCGAGCCCCACGTTGGGTGTATGTTTTTTCTTTTCCTGTACCATTGTATGTGGAACACTGTATACTTGCACCACAACAGCGCAAATGGCTGTCCTCACTTTCACAAAATACACTGCCATATCAGGAAAAACTCAAGACTGCATTGGCCGGGAATCGATTCCAGGCCTCACGCGTGGCAGGCGAGAATTCTACCACTGAACCACCAATGCTCCACAGATGCCTTATTTTACACTTACTCATGTACTTTAGTGTATAAAACAAAGCAGGAGTGTCAGGATGCCTTGCCTTGCCATCACCTCCAAGCCTACGTAATCAAGCCCGACTAGCACAGTCGCTAGAGCATAAGACTATTAATCTTAGGGTCATGTATTTGAGCTCCATGTTGGGCAGTTGTTTTTTTCTCTTCCTGTACCATTGTATGTGGAACAGTGTATACTTGCATCACCACAGCGCAAATGGCTATCCTCACTTTCACAAAATGCACTGCCCTATCAGCAAAAACTCAGGAATATATTGACCGGGAATTGAACCCGGCCTCCCACGTGGCCGGCTAGATTTCTACCACTGAACCACCAATGATCCACAGATGCTTAATTTTAGACTTACTCATGTACTTTAGTGTACAAAACAAAGCAGGAGAGTCAGGATGCCTTGCCTTGCCATCACCACAACTCCTCGGTTACCAAGCATTGCTAACTCAGTCGGTAAAGCATGAGACTCTTAATCTCAGGGTCGTGGGTTTGAGCCCCACATTGGGCGGATGTTTTTTTTCTTTTCCTGTACCATTGTATGTGGAACACTGTCAACTTGCCCCACCACAGCACAAATGGCTGTCCTCACTTTCACAAAATGCACTGCCATATCAGCAAATACTCAGGACTGCATTGGCCGGGAATCGAACCCGGGCCTCCCGCGTGGCAGGCGAGAATTCTACCACTGAACCACCAATGCTCCACAGATGCCTTATTTTACACTTACTCATGTACTTTAGTGTATAAAACAAAGCAGGAGTGTCAGGATGCCTTGCCTTGCCATCACCTCCATACATTCTCAACCAAGCCTGGCTAGCTCAGTCGGTAGAGCATGAGACTCTTAATCTCAGGGTCGTGGGTTCGAGCCCCACGTTGGGCAGATGTTTTTTCTTTTCCAGTACCATTGTATGTGGAACACTGTATACTTGCACCACCACAGCGCAAATGGCTGTCCTCACTTTCACAAAATACACTTCCATATCAGCAAAAACTAAGGACTGCATTGGCCTGGAATCGATTCCGGGCCTCACGCGTGGCAGGCGAGAATTCTACCACTGAACCACCAATGCTCCACAGATGCCTAATTTTACACTTACTCATGTACTTTAGTGTATAAAACAAAGCAGGAGTGTCAGGATGCCTTGCCTTGCCATCACCTCCAAGCCTACGTAACCAAGCCCGACTAGCACAGTCGCTAGAGCATAAGACTATTAATCTTAGGGTCATGTATTTGAGCTCCATGTTGGGCAGTTGTTTTTTTCTCTTCCTGTACCATTGTATGTGGAACAGTGTATACTTGCATCACCACAGCGCAAATGGCTGTCCTCACTTTCACAAAATGCACTGCCCTATCAGCAAAATCTCAGGAATGTATTGACCGGGAATTGAACCCGGCCTCCCACGTGGCCGGCTAGATTTCTACCACTGAACCACCAATGATCCACAGATGCTTATTTTTAAACTTTCTCATGTACTTTAGTGTACAAAACAAAGCAGGAGAGTCAGGATGCCTTCCCTTTCCATCACCACAACTCCTCGGTTACCAAGCATTGCTAACTCAGTCGGTAAAGCATGAGACTCTTAATCTCAGGGTCGTGGGTTCGAGCCCCACATTGGGCGGATGTTTTTTTTCTTTTCCTGTACCATTGTATGTGGAACACTGTCAACTTGCACCACCACAGCGCAAATGGCTGTCCTCACTTTCACAAAATGCACTGCCATATCAGCAAAAACTCAGGACTGCATTGGCCGGGAATCGAACCCGGGCCTCCCGCGTGGCAGGTGAGAATTCTACCACTGAACCACCAATGCTCCACAGATACTAAATTTTACACTTACTCGTGTACTTTAGTGTATGAAACAAAGCAGGAGTGTCAGGATGCCTTGCCTTGCCATCACCTCCATATATGCTCAACCAAGCCTGGCTAGCTCAGTCGGTAGAGCGTGAGACTCTTAATCTCAGGGTCGTGGGTTCGAGCCCCACGTTGGGCGGATGTTTTTTCTTTTCCTGTACCATTGTATGTGGAACACTGTATACTTGCACCACAACAGTGCAAATGGCTGTCCTCACTTTCACAAAATACACTGCCATATCAGCAAAAACTCAAGACTGCATTGGCCGGGAATTGATTCCGGGCCTCACGCGTGGCAGGCGAGAATTCTACCACTGAACCACCAATGCTCCACAGATGCCTTATTTTACACTTACTCATGTACTTTAGTGTATAAAACAAAGCAGGAGTGTTAGGATGCCTTGCATTGCCATCACCTCCATACATTCTCAATCAAGCCTGGCTAGCTCAGTCGGTAGAGCATGAGACTCTTAATCTCAGGGTCGTGGGTTCGAGCCCCACGTTGGGCGGATGTTTTTTCTTTTCCTGTACCATTGTATGTGGAACACTGTATACTTGCACCACCACAGCGCAAATGGCTGTCCTCACTTTCACAAAATGCACTGCCCTATCAGCAAAAACTCAGGAATGTATTGACCGGGATTTGAACCTGGCCTCCCACGTGGCCGGCTAGATTTCTACCACTGAACCACCAATGATCCACAGATGCTTAATTTTAGACTTACTCATGTACTTTAGTGTACAAAACAAAGCAGGAGAGTCAGGATGCCTTGCCTTGCCATCACCACAACTCCTCGGTTACCAAGCATTGCTAACTCAGTCGGTAAAGCATAAGACTCTTAATCTCAGGGTCGTGGGTTCGAGCCCCACATTGGGCGGATGTTTTTTTTCTTTTCCTGTACCATTGTATGTGGAACACTGTCAACTTGCACCACCACAGCGCAAATGGCTGTCCTCACTTTCACAAAATGCACTGCCATATCAGCAAAAACTCAGGACTGCATTGGCCGGGAATCGAACCCAGGCCTCCCGCGGGGCAGGCGAGAATTCTACCACTGAACCACCAATGCTCCACAGATACTTAATTTTACACTTACTCGTGTACTTTAGTTTATGAAACAAAGCAGGAGTGTCAGGATGCCTTGCCTTGCCATCACCTCCATACATTCTCAACGAAGCATGGCTAGCTCAGTCGGTAGAGCATGAGACTCTTAATCTCAGGGTCGTGGGTTCGAGCCCCACGTTGGGCGGATGTTTTTTCTTTTCCTATACCATTGTATGTGGTACACTGTATACTTGCACCACCACAGCGCAAATGGCTGTCCTCACTTTCACAAAATGCACTGCCATATCAGCAAAAGCTCAGGACTGCATTGGCCGGGAATCGATTCCGGGCCTCACGCGTGGCAGGCGAGAATTCTACTACTGAACCACCAATGCTCCACAGATGCCTAATTTTACACTTACTCATGTACTTTAGTGTATGAAACAAAGCAGGAGTGCCAGGATGCCTTGCCTTGCCATCACCTCCAAGCCTACGTAACCAAGCCCGACTAGCACAGTCGCTAGAGCATAAGACTATTAATCTTAGGGTCATGTATTTGAGCTCCATGTTGGGCAGTTGTTTTTTTTCTCTTCCTGTACCATTGTATGTGGAACAGTGTATACTTGCATCATCACAGCGCAAATGGCTGTCCTCACTTTCACAAAATGCACTGCCCTATCAGCAAAAACTCAGGAATGTATTGACCGGGAATTGAACCCGGCCTCCCACGTGGCCGGCTAGATTTCTACCACTGAACCACCAATGATCCACAGATGCTTAATTTTAGACTTACTCATGTACTTTAGTGTACAAAACAAAGCAGGAGAGTCAGGATGCCTTCCCTTTCCATCACCACAACTCCTCGGTTACCAAGCATTGCTAACTCAGTCGGTAAAGCATGAGGCTCTTAATCTCAGGGTCGTGGGTTCGAGCCCCACATTGGGCGGATGTTTTTTTTCTTTTCCTGTACCATTGTATGTGGAACACTGTCAACTTGCACCACCACAGCGCAAATGGCTGTCCTCACTTTCACAAAATGCACTGCCATATCAGCAAAAACTCAAGACTGCATTGGCCGGGAATCGAACCCGGGCCTCCCGCATGGCAGGCGAGAATTCTACCACTGAACCACCAATGCTCCACAGATACTTAATTTTACACTTACTCGTGTACTTTAGTGTATGAAACAAAGCAGGAGTGTCAGGATGCCTTGCCTTGCCATCACCTCCATACATTCTCAACCAAGCCTGGCTAGCTCAGTCGGTAGAGCATGAGACTCTTAATCTCAGGGTCGTGGGTTCGAGCCCCACGTTGGGCGGATGTTTTTTCTTTTCCTGTACCATTGTATGTGGAACACTGTATACTTGCACCACAACAGCGCAAATGGCTGTCCTCACTTTCACAAAATACACTGCCATATCAGGAAAAACTCAAGACTGCATTGGCCGGGAATCGATTCCGGGCCTCACGCGTGGCAGGCGAGAATTCTACCACTGAACCACCAATGCTCCACAGATGCCTTATTTTACACTTACTCATGTACTTTAGTGTATAAAACAAAGCAGGAGTGTCAGGATGCCTTGCCTTGCCATCACCTCCAAGCCTACGTAATCAAGCCCGACTAGCACAGTCGCTAGAGCATAAGACTATTAATCTTAGGGTCATGTATTTGAGCTCCATGTTGGGCAGTTGTTTTTTTCTCTTCCTGTACCATTGTATGTGGAACAGTGTATACTTGCATCACCACAGCGCAAATGGCTATCCTCACTTTCACAAAATGCACTGCCCTATCAGCAAAAACTCAGGAATGTATTGACCGGGAATTGAACCCGGCCTCCCACGTGGCCGGCTAGATTTCTACCACTGAACCACCAATGATCCACAGATGCTTAATTTTAGACTTACTCATGTACTTTAGTGTACAAAACAAAGCAGGAGAGTCAGGATGCCTTGCCTTGCCATCACCACAACTCCTCGGTTACCAAGCATTGCTAACTCAGTCGGTAAAGCATGAGACTCTTAATCTCAGGGTCGTGGGTTTGAGCCCCACATTGGGCGGATGTTTTTTTCTTTTCCTGTACCATTGTATGTGGAACACTGTCAACTTGCCCCACCACAGCACAAATGGCTGTCCTCACTTTCACAAAATACACTGCCATATCAGCAAAAACTCAGGACTACATTGGCCGGGAATCAAACCCAGGCCTCCCGCGTGGAAGGCGAGAATTCTACCACTGAACCACCAATGCTCCACCGATACTTAATTTTACACTTACTCGTGTACTTTAGTGTATGAAACAAAGCAGGAGTGTCAGGATGCCTTGCCTTGCCATCACCTCCATACATTCTCAACCAAGCCTGGCTAGCTCAGTCGGTAGAGTATGAGACTCTTAATCTCAGGGTCATGGGTTCGAGCCCAACGTTGGGCGGATGTTTTTTCTTTTCCTGTACCATTGTATGTGGAACACTGTATACATGCACCACCACAGCGCAAATGGCTGTCCTCACTTTCACAAAATACACTGCCATATCAGCAAAAACTCAGGACTGCATTGGCCGGGAATCGTTTCCGGGCCTCACGCGTGGCAGGCGAGAATTCTACCACTGAACCACCAATGCTCCACAGATGCCTAATTTTACACTTACTCATGTACTTTAGTGTATAAAACAAAGCAGGAGTGTCAGGATGCCTTGCCTTGCCATCACCTCCAAGCCTACGTAACCAAGCCCGACTAGCACAGTCGCTAGAGCATAAGACTATTAATCTTAGGGTCATGTATTTGAGCTCCATGTTGGGCAGTTGTTTTTTTCTCTTCCTGTACCATTGTATGTGGAACAGTGTATACTTACATCACCACAGCGCAAATGGCTGTACTCACTTTCACAAAATGCACTGCCCTATCAGCAAAAACTCAGGAATGTATTGACCGGGAATTGAACCCGGCCTCCCACGTGGCCGGCTAGATTTCTACCACTGAACCACCAATGATCCACAGATGCTTATTTTTAAACTTACTCATGTACTTTAGTGTACAAAACAAAGCAGGAGAGTCAGGATGCCTTCCCTTTCCATCACCACAACTCCTCGGTTACCAAGCATTGCTAACTCAGTCGGTAAAGCATGAGACTCTTAATCTCAGGGTCGTGGGTTCGAGCCCCACATTGGGCGGATGTTTTTTTTCTTTTCCTGTACCATTGTATGTGGAACACTGTCAACTTTCACTACCACAGCGCAAATGGCTGTCCTCACTTTCACAAAATGCACTGCCCTATCAGCAAAAACTCAGGACTGCATTGGCCGGGAATCGAACCCGGGCCTCCAGCGTGGCAGGCAAGAATTCTACCACTGAACCACCAATGCTCCACAGATATTTAATTTTACACTTACTCGTGTACTTTAGTATATGAAATAAAGCAGGAGTGTCAGGATGCCTTGCCTTGCCATCACCTCCATACATTCTCAACCAAGCCTGGCTAGCTCAGTCGGTAGAGCATGAGACTCTTAATCTCAGGGTTGTGGGTTCGAGCCCCACGTTGGGTGGATGTTTTTTCTTTTCCTGTACCATTGTATGTGGAACACTGTATACTTGCACCACCACAGCGCAAATGGCTGTCCTCACTTTCACAAAATACACTGCCATATCAGCAAAAACTCAGGACTGCATTGGCCGGGAATCGATTCCGGGCCTCACGCGTGGCAGGCGAGAATTCTACCACTGAACCACCAATGCTCCACAGATGCCTAATTTTACACTTACTCATGTACTTTAGTGTATAAAACAAAGCAGGAGTGTCAGGATGCCTTGCCTTGCCATCACCTCCAAGCCTACGTAACCAAGCCCGACTATCACAGTCGCTAGAGCATAAGACTATTAATCTTAGGGTCATGTATTTGAGCTCCATGTTGGGCAGTTGTTTTTTTCTCTTCCTGTACCATTGTATGTGAAACAGTGTATACTTGCATCACCACAGCGCAAATGGCTGTCCTCACTTTCACAAAATGCACTGCCCTATCAGCAAAAACTCAGGAATGTATTGACCGGGAATTGAACCCGGCCTCCCACGTGGCCGGCTAGATTTCTACCACTGAACCACCAATGATCCACAGATGCTTAATTTTAGACTTACTCATGTACTTTAGTGTACAAAACAAAGCAGGAGAGTCAGGATGCCTTCACTTTCCATCACCACAACTCCTCGGTTACCAAGCATTGCTAACTCAGTCGGTAAAGCATGAGACTCTTAATCTCAGGGTCGTGGGTTCGAGCCCCACATTGGGTGGATGTTTTTTTTCTTTTCCTGTACCATTGTATGTGGAACACTGTCAACTTGCACCGCCACAGCGCAAATGGCTGTCCTCACTTTCACAAAATGCACTGCCATATCAGCAAATACTCAGGACTGCATTGGCCGGGAATCGAACCCAGGCCTCCCGCGTGGCAGGCGAGAATTCTACCACTGAACCACCAATGCTCCACAGATGCCTTATTTTACACTTACTCATGTACTTTAGTGTATAAAACAAAGCAGGAGTGTCAGGATGCCTTGCCTTGCCATCACCTCCATACATTCTCAACCAAGCCTGGCTAGCTCAGTCGGTAGAGCATGAGACTCTTAATCTCAGGGTCGTGGGTTCGAGCCCCACGTTGGGCGGATGTTTTTTCTTTTCCAGTACCATTGTATGTGGAACACTGTATACTTGCACCACCACAGCGCAAATGGCTGTCCTCACTTTCACAAAATACACTGCTATATCAGCAAAAACTCAGGACTGCATTGGCCTGGAATCGATTCCGGGCCTCACGCGTGGCAGGCGAGAATTCTACCACTGAACCACCAATGCTCCACAGATGCCTAATTTTACACTTACTCATGTACTTTAGTGTATAAAACAAAGTAGGAGTGTCAGGATGCCTTGCCTTGCCATCACCTCCAAGCCTACGTAACCAAGCCCGACTAGCACAGTCGCTAGAGCATAAGACTATTAATCTTAGGGTCATGTATTTGAGCTCCATGTTGGGCAGTTGTTTTTTTCTCTTCCTGTACCATTGTATGTGGAACAGTGTATACTTGCATCACCACAGCGCAAATGGCTGTCCTCACTTTCACAAAATGCACTGCCCTATCAGCAAAATCTCAGGAATGTATTGACCGGGAATTGAACCCGGCCTCCCACGTGGCCGGCTATATTTCTACCACTGAACCACCAATGATCCACAGATGCTTATTTTTAAACTTTCTCATGTACTTTAGTGTACAAAACAAAGCAGGAGAGTCAGGATGCCTTCCCTTTCCATCACCACAACTCCTCGGTTACCAAGCATTGCTAACTCAGTCGGTAAAGCATGAGACTCTTAATCTCAGGGTCGTGGGTTCGAGCCCCACATTGGGCGGATGTTTTTTTTCTTTTCCTGTACCATTGTATGTGGAACACTGTCAACTTGCACCACCACAGCGCAAATGGCTGTCCTCACTTTCACAAAATGCACTGCCATATCAGCAAAAACTCAGGACTGCATTGGCCGGGAATCGAACCCGGGCCTCCCGCGTGGCAGGCGAGAATTCTACCACTGAACCACCAATGCTCCACAGATACTTAAGTTTACACTTACTCGTGTACTTTACTGTATGAAACAAAGCAGGAGTGTCAGGATGCCTTGCCTTGCCATCACCTCCATATATGCTCAACCAAACCTGGCTAGCTCAGTCGGTAGAGCATGAGACTCTTAATCTCAGGGTCGTGGGTTCGAGCCCCACGTTGGGCGGATGTTTTTTCTTTTCCTGTACCATTGTATGTGGAACACTGTATACTTGCACCACAACAGTGCAAATGGCTGTCCTCACTTTCACAAAATACACTGCCATATCAGCAAAAACTCAAGACTGCATTGGCCGGGAATTGATTCCGGGCCTCACGCGTGGCAGGCGAGAATTCTACCACTGAACCACCAATGCTCCACAGATGCCTTATTTTACACTTACTCATGTACTTTAGTGTATAAAACAAAGCAGGAGTGTTAGGATGCCTTGCCTTGCCATCACCTCCATACATTCTCAACCAAGCTTGGCTAGCTCAGTCGGTAGAGCATGAGACTCTTAATCTCAGGGACGTGGGTTCGAGCCCCACGTTGGGCGGATGTTTTTTCTTTTCCTGTACCATTGTATGTGGAAAACTGTATACTTGCACCACCACAGCGCAAATGGCTGTCCTCACTTTCACAAAATACACTGCCATATCAGCAAAAACTCAGGACTGCATTGGCCAGGAATCGAACCCTGGACTCCCGCGTGGCAGGCGAGAATTCTACCACTAAACCACCAATGCTCCACAGATACTTAATTTTACACGTACTCGTGTACTTTAGTGTATGAAACAAAGCAGGAGTGTCAGGATGCCTTGCCTTGCCATCACCTCCATTCATTCTCAACCAAGCCCGGCTAGCTCCATCGGTAGAGCATGAGACTCTTAATCTCAGGGTCGTGGGTTCGAGCCCCACGTTGGGTGGCTGTTTTTTCTTTTCCTGTACCATTGTATGTGGAACACTGTATACTTGCAACACCACAGCGCAAATGGCTGTCCTCACTTTCACAAAATACACTGCCATATCAGCAAAAACTCTGGACTGCATTGGCCGGGAATCGATTCCGGGCCTCACGCGTGGCAGGCGAGAATTCTACCACTGAATCACAAATGCTCCACAGATACTTAATTTTACACTTACTCGTGTACTTTAGTGTATGAAACAAAGCAGGAGTGTCAGGATGCCTTGCCTTGCCATCACCTCCATATATGCTCAACCAAGCCTGGCTAGCTCAGTTGGTAGAGCATGAGACTCTTAATCTCAGGGTCGTGGGTTCGAGCCCCACGTTGGGCGGATGTTTTTTCTTTTCCTGTACCATTGTATGTGGAACACTGTATACTTGCACCACAACAGTGCAAATGGCTGTCCTCACTTTCACAAAATACACTGCCATATCAGCAAAAACTCAAGACTGCATTGGCCGGGAATTGATTCCGGGCCTCACGCGTGGCAGGCGAGAATTCTACCACTGAACCACCAATGCTCCACAGATGCCTTATTTTACACTTACTCATGTACTTTAGTGTATAAAACAAAGCAGGAGTGTTAGGATGCCTTGCCTTGCCATCACCTCCATACATTCTCAACCAAGCCTGGCTAGCTCAGTCGGTAGAGCATGAGACTCTTAATCTCAGGGTCGTGGGTTCGAGCCCCACGTTGGGCGGATGTTTTTTCTTTTCCTGTACCATTGTATGTGGAAAACTGTATACTTGCACCACCACAGCGCAAATGTTTGTCCTCACTTTCACAAAATACACTGCCATATCAGCAAAAACTCAGGACTGCATTGGCCAGGAATCGAACCCTGGCCTCCCGCGTGGCAGGCGAGAAATCTACCACTAAACCACCAATGCTCCACAGATACTTAATTTTACACGTACTCGTGTACTTTAGTGTATGAAACAAAGCAGGAGTGTCAGGATGCCTTGCCTTGCCATCACCTCCATACATTCTAAACCAAGCCTGGCTAGCTCAGTTGGTAGAGCATGAGACTCTTAATCTCAGGGTCGTGGGTTCGAGCCCCACGTTGGGCGGATGTTTTTTCTTTTCATGTACCATTGTATGTGGAACAGTGTATACTTGCACCACCACAGCGCAAATGGCTGTCCTCACTTTCACAAAATACACTGCCATATCAGCAAAAACTCAGGACTGCATTGGCCGGGAATCGATTCCGGGCCTCACGCGTGGCAGGCGAGAATTCTACCACTGAACCACCAATGCTCCACAGATACCTAATTTTACACTTACTCATGTACTTTAGTGTATAAAACAAAGCAGGAGTGTCAGGATTCCTTGCCTTGCCATCACCTCCAAGCCTACGTAACCAAGCCCGACTAGCACAGTCGCTAGAGCATAAGACTATTAATCTTAGAGTCATGTATTTGAGCTCCATGTTGGGCAGTTATTTTTTTCTCTTCCTGTACCATTGTATGTGGAACAGTATATACTTGCATCACCACAGTGCAAATAGCTGTCCTCACTTTCACAAAATGAACTGCCCTATCAGCAAAAACTCAGGAATGTATTGACCGGGAATTGAACCCGGCCTCCCACGTGGCCGGCTAGATTTCTACCACTGAACCACCGATGATCCACAGATGCTTAATTTTAGACTTACTCATGTACTTTAGTGTACAAAACAAAGCAGGAGAGTCAGGATGCCTTGCCTTGCCATCACCACAACTCCTCGGTTACCAAGCATTGCTAACTCAGTCGGTAAAGCATGAGACTCTTAATCTCAGCGTCGTGGGTTCGAGCCCCACATTGGGCGGATGTTTTTTTTCTTTTCCAGTACGATTGTATGTGGAACACTGTCAACTTGCACCACCACAGCGCAAATGGCTGTCCTCACTTTCACAAAATGCACTGCCATATCAGCAAAAGCTCAGGACTGCATTGGCCGGGAATCAAACCCTGGCCTCCCGCATGGCAGGCGAGAATTCTACCACTGAACCACCAATGCTCCACAGAAACTTAATTTTACACTTACTCATGTACTTTAGTGTATGAAACAAAGCAGGAGTGTCAGGATGCCTTGCCTTGCCATCACCTCCATACATTCTCAACCAAGCCCGGCTAGCTCAGTCGGTAGAGCATGAGACCCTTAATCTCAGACTCGTGGGTTCGAGCCCCACGTTGGGCGGATGTTATTTCTTTTCCTGTACCATTGTATGTGGAACACTGTCAACTTGCACCACCACAGCGCAAATGGCTGTCCTCACTTTCACAAAATACACTGCCATATCAGCAAAAACTCAGGACTGCATTGGCCGGGAATTGATTCCGGGCCTCATGCGTGGCAGGCGAGAATTCTACCACTGAACCACCAATGCTCCACAGATGCCTAATTTTACACTTACTCATGTACTTTAGTTTATAAAACAAAGCAGGAGTGTCAGGATGCCTTGCCTTGCCATCACCTCCAAGCCTACGTAATCAAGCCCGACTAGCACAGTCGCTAGAGCATAGGACTATTAATCTTAGGGTCATGTATTTGAGCTCCATGTTGGGCAGTTGTTTTTTTCTCTTACTGTACCATTGTATGTGGAACAGTGTATACTTGCATCACCACAGCGCAAATGGCTGTCCTCACTTTCACAAAATGCACTGCCCTATCAGCAAAAACTCAGGAATGTATTGACCGGGAATTGAACCTGGCCTCCCACGTGGCCGGCTAGATTTCTACCACTGAACCACCAATGATCCACAGATGCTTAATTTTAGACTTACTCATGTACTTTAGTGTACAAAACAAAGCAGGAGAGTCAGGATGCCTTGCCTTGCCATCACCACAACTCCTCGGTTACCAAGCATTGCTAACTCAGTCGGTAAAACATGAGACTCTTAATCTCAGGGTCGTGGGTTCGAGCCCCACATTGGGCGGATGTTTTTTTTCTTTTCCTGTACCATTGTATGTAGAACACTATCAACTTGCCCCACAACAGCACAAATGGCTGTCCTCACTTTCACAAAATGCACTGCCATATCAGCAAAAACTCAGGACTGCATTGGCCGGGAATCGAACCCGGGCCTCCCGCGTGGCAGGCGACAATTCTACCACTGAACCACCAATGCTCCACAGATACTTAATTTTACACTTACTCCTGTACTTTAGTGTAGGAAACAAAGCAGGAGTGTCAGGATGCCTTGCCTTACCATCACCTCCATACATTCTCAACCAAGCCTGGCTGGCTTAGTCGCTAGAGCATGAGACTCTTAATCTCAGGGTCGTGGGTTTGAGCCCCATGTTGGGCGGATGTTTTTTCTTTTCATGTACCATTGTATGTGGAACACTGTATACTTGCACCACCACAGCGCAAATGGCTGTCCTCACTTTCACAAAATACACTGCCATATCAGCAAAAACTCAGGACTGCATTGGCCGGGAATCGATTCCGGGCCTCATGCGTGGCAGGCGAGAATTCTACCACTGAACCACCAATGCTCCACAGATGCCTAATTTTACACTTACTCATGCACTTTAGTGTATAAAACAAAGCAGGAGTGTCAGGATGCCTTGCCTTGCCATCACCTCCAAGCCTACGTAACCAAGCCCGACTAGCACAGTCGCTAGAGCATAAGACTATTAATCTTAGGGTCATGTATTTGAGCTCCATGTTGGGCAGTTGTTTTTTTCTCTTCCTGTACCATTGTATGTGGAACAGTGTATACTTGCATCACCACAGCGCAAATGGCTGTCCTCACTTTCACAAAATGCACTGCCCTATCAGCAAAAACTCAGGAATGTATTGACCGGGAATTGAACCCGGCCTCCCACGTGGCCGGCTAGATTTCTACCACTGAACCACCAATGATCCACAGATGCTTAATTTTAGACTTACTCATGTACTTTAGTGTACAAAACAAAGCAGGAGAGTCAGGATGCCTTGCCTTGCCATCACCACAACTCCTCGGTTACCAAGCATTGCTAACTCAGTCGGTAAAGCATGAGACTCTTAATCTCAGGGTCGTGGGTTCGAGCCCCACGTTGGGCGGATGTTTTTTCTTTTCCTGTACCATTGTATGTGGAACACTGTATACTTGCACCACAACAGTGCAAATGGCTGTCCTCACTTTCACAAAATACACTGCCATATCAGCAAAAACTCAAGACTGCATTGGCCGGGAATCGATTCCGGGCCTCACGCGTGGCAGGCGAGAATTCTACCACTGAACCACCAATGCTCCACAGATGCCTTGTTTTACACTTACTCATGTACTTTAGTGTATAAAACAAAGCAGGAGTGTCAGGATGCCTTGCCTTGCCATCACCTCCAAGCCTACGTAATCAAGCCCGACTAGCACAGTCGCAAGAGCATAGGACTATTAATCTTAGGGTCATGTATTTGAGCTCCATGTTGGGCAGTTGTTTTTTTCTCTTCCTGTACCATTGTATGTGGAACAGTGTATACTTGCATCACCACAGCGCAAATGGCTGTCCTCACTTTCACAAAATGCACTGCCCTATCAGCAAAAACTCAGCAATGTATTGACCGGGAATTGAACCCGGCCTCCCACGTGGCCGGCTAGATTTCTACCACTGAACCACCAATGATCCACAGATGCTTAATTTTAGACTTACTCGTGTACTTTAGTGTACAAAACAAAGCAGGAAAGTCAGGATGCCTTGCCTTGCCATCACCACAACTCCTCAGATACCAAGCATTGCTAACTCAGTCGGTAAAGCATGAGGCTCTTAATCTCAGGGTCGTGGGTTCGAGCCCCACATTGGACGGATGTTTTTTTTCTTTTCCTGTACCATTGTATGTGGAACACTGTCAACTTGCACCACCACAGCGCAAATGGCTGTCCTCACTTTCACAAAATGCACTGCCATATCAGCAAAAACTCAGGACTGCATTGGCCGGGAATCGAACCCGGGCCTCCCGCGTGGCAGGCGAGAATTCTACCACTGAACCACCAATGCTCCCCAGATACTGAATTTTACACTTACTCGTGTACTTTAGTGTATGAAACAAAGCAGGAATTTTTAGGATGCCTTGCCTTGCCATCACATCCATACATTCTCAACCAAGCCTGGCTAACTCAGTCGGTAGAGCATGAGACTCTTAATTTCAGGGTCGTGGGTTCGAGCCCCACGTTAGGCAGATGTTTTTTCTTTTCCTGTACCATTGTATGTGGAACACTGTATACTTGCACCACAACAGCGCAAATGGCTGTCCTCACTTTCACAAAATACACTGCCATATCAGGAAAAACTCAAGACTGCATTGGCCGGGAATCGATTCCGGGCCTCACGCGTGGCAGGCGAGAATTCTACCACTGAACCACCAATGCTCCACAGATGCCTTATTGTACACTTACTCATGTACTTTAGTGTATAAAACAAAGCAGGAGTGTCAGGATGCCTTGCCTTGCCATCACCTCCATACATTCTCAACCAAGCCTGGCTAACTCAGTCGGTAGAGCATGAGACTCTTAATCTCAGGGTCGTGGGTTCGAGCCCCACGTTGGGCGGATGTTTTTTCTTTTCCTGTACCATTGTATGTGGAACACTGTATACTTGCACCACCACAGCGCAAATGGCTGTCCTCACTTTCACAAAATACACTGCCATATCAGCAAAAACTCAGGACTGCATTGGCCGGGAATCGATTCCGGGCCTCACGCGTGGCAGGCGAGAATTCTACCACTGAACCACCAATGCTCCACAGATGCTTAATTTTACACTTACTCATGTACTTTAGTGTATAAAACAAAGCAGAAGTGTCAGGATGCCTTGCCTTGCCATCACCTCCAAGCCTATGTAACCAAGCCCGACTAGCACAGTCGCTAGAGCATAAGACTATTAATCTTAGGGTCATGTATTTGAGCTCCATGTTGGGCAGTTGTTTTTTTCTCTTCCTGTACCATTGTATGTGGAACAGTGTATACTTGCATCACCACAGCGCAAATGGCTGTCCTCACTTTCACAAAATGCACTGCCCTATCAGCAAAAACTCAGGAATGTATTGACCGGGAATTGAACCCGGCCTCCCACGTGGCCGGCTAGATTTCTACCACTGAACCACCAATGATCCACAGATGCTTAATTTTAGACTTACTCATGTACTTTAGTGTACAAAACAAAGCAGGAGAGTCAGGATGCCTTGCCTTGCCATCACCACAACTCCTTGGTTACCAAGCATTGCTAACTCAGTCGGTAAAGCATGAGACTCTTAATCTCAGGGTCGTGGGTTCGAGCCCCACATTGGGCGGATGTTTTTTCTCTTTTCCTGTACCATTGTATGTGGAACACTGTCAACTTGCACCACCACAGCGCAAATGGCTGTCCTCACTTTCACAAAATGCACTGCCATATCAGCAAAAACTCAGGACTGCATTGGCAGGGAATCGAACCCGGGCTTCCCGCGTGGAAGGCAAGAATTCTACCACTGAACCACCAATGCTCCACAGGTACTTAATTTTACACTTACTCGTGTACTTTAGTGTATGAAACAAAGCAGGAGTGTCAGGATGCCTTGCCTTGCCTTGCCATCACCTCCATACATTCGCAACCAAGCCAGGCTAGCTCAGTCGGTAGAGTATGAGACTCTTAATCTCAGGGTCGTGGGTTCGAGCCCCACGTTGGGCGGATGTTTTTTCTTTTTACTGTACCATTGTATGTGGAACATTGTAAACTTGCACCACCACAGCGCAAATAGCTGTCTTCACTTTCACAAAATGCACTGTCATATCAGCAAATACTCAGGACAGCATTGGCCGGGAATCGAACCCAGGCCTCCCGCATGTAAGGCGAGAATTCTACCACTGAACCACCAAAGCTCCACAGGTACTTTGTTTTACACTTACTCGTGTACTTTAGTGTATGAAACAAAGCAGGAGTGTCAGGATGCCTTGCCTTGCCTTGCCATCACCTCCATACATTCGCAACCAAGCCTGGCTATCTCAGTCGGTAGAGCATGAGACTCTTAATCTCAGGGTCGTGGGTTCGAGCCCCACGTTGGGCGGATGTTTTTTCTTTTCCTGTACCATTGTATGTGGAACACTGTCAACTTGCACCACCACAGCGCAAATAGCTGTCCTCACTTTCACAAAATACACTGCCATATCAGCAAAAACTCAGGACTGCATTGGCCGGGAATCGATTCCGGGCCTCACGCGTGGCAGGCGAGAATTCTACCACTGAACCACCAATGCTCCACAGATGCCTAATTTTACACTTACTCATGTACTTTAGTGTATAAAACAAAGCAGGAGTGTCAGGATGCCTTGCCTTGCCATCACCTCCAAGCCTACGTAACCAAGCCCGACTAGCACAGTCGCTAAAGCATAAGACTATTAATCTTAGGGTCATGTATTTGAGCTCCATGTTGGGCTGTTGTTTTTTTCTCTTCCTGTACCATTGTATGTGGAATAGTGTATACTTGCATCACCACAGCGCAAATGGCTGTCCTCACTTTCACAAAATGCACTGCCCTATCAGCAAAAACTCAGGAATGTATTGACCGGGATTTGAACCCGGCCTCCCACGTGGCCGGCTAGATTTCTACCACTGAATTACCAATGATCCACAGATGCTTAATTTTAGACTTACTCATGTACTTTAGTGTACAAAACAAAGCAGGAGAGTCAGGATGCCTTGCCTTGCCATCACCACAACTCCTCGGTTACCAAGCATTGCTAACTCAGTCGGTAAAGCATAAGACTCTTAATCTCAGGGTCGCGGGTTCGAGCCCCACATTGGGCGGATGTTTTTTTTCTTTTCCTGTACCATTGTATGTGGAACTCTGTCAACTTGCACCACCACAGCGCAAATGGCTGTCCTCACTTTCACAAAATGCACTGCCATATCAGCAAGAACTCAGGACTGCATTGGCCGGGAATCGAACCCAGACCTCCCGCGTGGCAGGCGAGAATTCTACCACTGAACCACCAATGCTCCACAGATACTTAATTTTACACTTACTCATGTACTTTAGTTTATGAAACAAAGCAGGAGTGTCAGGATCCCTTGCCTTGCCATCACCTCCATACATTCTCAACCAAGCCTGGCTAGCTCAGTCGGTAGAGCATGAGACTCTTAATTTCAGGGTCGTGGGTCCAAGCCCAACGTTGGGCGGATATTTTTTCTTTTCCTGTACCATTGTATGTGGAACACTGTATACCTGCACCACCACAGCGCAAATGGCTGTCCTCACTTTCACAAAATACACTGCCATATCAGCAAAAACTCAGGACTGCATTGGCCGGGAATCGATTAAGGGCCTCACGCGTGGCAGGCGAGAATTCTACTACTGAACCACCAATGCTCCACAGATGCCTAATTTTACACTTACTCATGTACTTTAGTGTATAAAACAAAGCAGGAGTGTCAGGATGCCTTGCCTTGCCATCACCTCCAAGCCTACGTAACCAAGCCCGACTAGCACAGTCGCTAGAGCATAAGACTATTAATCTTAGGGTCATGTATTTGAGCTCCATGTTGGGCAGTTGTTTTTTTCTCTTCCTGTACCATTGTATGTGGAACAGTGTATACTTGCATCACCACAGCGCAAATGGCTGTCCTCACTTTCACAAAATGCACTGCCCTATCAGCAAAAACTCAGGAATGTATTGACCGGGAATTGAACCCGGCCTCCCACGTGGCCGGCTAGATTTCTACCACTGAACCACCAATGATCCACAGATGCTTAATTTTAGACTTACTCATGTACTTTAGTGTACAAAACAAAGCAGGAGAGTCAGGATGCCTTGCCTTGCCATCACCACAACTCCTTGGTTACCAAGCATTGCTAACTCAGTCGGTAAAGCATGAGACTCTTAATCTCAGGGTCGTGGGTTCGAGCCCCACATTGGGCGGATGTTTTTTTTCTTTTCCTGTACCATTGTATGTGGAACACTGTCAACTTGCACCACCACAGCGCAAATGGCTGTCCTCACTTTCACAAAATGCACTGCCATATCAGCAAAAACTCAGGACTGCATTGGCAGGGAATCGAACCCGGGCTTCCCGCGTGGAAGGCAAGAATTCTACCACTGAACCACCAATGCTCCACAGGTACTTAATTTTACACTTACTCGTGTACTTTAGTGTATGAAACAAAGCAGGAGTGTCTGGATGCCTTGCCTTGCCATCACCTCCATACATTCGCAACCAAGCCTGGCTAGCTCAGTCGGTAGAGCATGAGACTCTTAATCTCAGGGTCGTGGGTTCGAGCCCCACGTTGGGCGGATGTTTTTTCTTTTTACTGTACCATTGTATGTGGAACATTGTAAACTTGCACCACCACAGCGCAAATAGCTGTCTTCACTTTCACAAAATGCACTGCCATATCAGCAAATACTCAGGACAGCATTGGCCGGGAATCGAACCCAGGCCTCCCGCATGTAAGGCGAGAATTCTACCACTGAACCACCAAAGCTCCACAGGTACTTTGTTTTACACTTACTCGTGTACTTTAGTGTATGAAACAAAGCAGGAGTGTCAGGATGCCTTGCCTTGCCTTGCCATCACCTCCATACATTCGCAACCAAGCCTGGCTATCTCAGTCGGTAGAGCATGAGACTCTTAATCTCAGGGTCGTGGGTTCGAGCCCCACGTTGGGCGGATGTTTTTTCTTTTCCTGTACCATTGTATGTGGAACACTGTCAACTTGCACCACCACAGCGCAAATGGCTGTCCTCACTTTCACAAAATACACTGCCATATCAGCAAAAACTCAGGACTGCATTGGCCGGGAATCGATTAAGGGCCTCACGCGTGGCAGGCGAGAATTCTACTACTGAACCACCAATGCTCCACAGATGCCTAATTTTACACTTACTCATGTACTTTAGTGTATAAAACAAAGCAGGAGTGTCAGGATGCCTTGCCTTGCCATCACCTCCAAGCCTACGTAACCAAGCCCGACTAGCACAGTCGCTAGAGCATAAGACTATTAATCTTAGGGTCATGTATTTGAGCTCCATGTTGGGCAGTTGTTTTTTTCTCTTCCTGTACCATTGTATGTGGAACAGTGTATACTTGCATCACCACAGCGCAAATGGCTGTCCTCACTTTCACAAAATGCACTGCCCTATCAGCAAAAACTCAGGAATGTATTGACCGGGAATTGAACCCGGCCTCCCATGTGGCCGGCTAGATTTCTACCACTGAACCACCAATGATCCACAGATGCTTAATTTTAGACTTACTCATGTACTTTAGTGTACAAAACAAAGCAGGAGAGTCAGGATGCCTTGCCTTGCCATCACCACAACTCCTCAGTTACCAAGCATTGCTAACTCAGTCGGTAAAGCATGAGGCTCTTAATCTCAGGGTCGTGGGTTCGAGCCCCACATTGGGCGGATGTTTTTTTTCTTTTCCTGTACCATTGTATGTGGAACACTGTCAACTTGCACCACCACAGCGCAAATGGCTGTCCTCACTTTCACAAAATGCACTGCCATATCAGCAAAAACTCAGGACTGCATTGGCCGGGAATCAAACCCGGGCCTCCCGCGTGGCAGGCGAGAATTCTACCACTGAACCACCAATGCTCCACAGATACTGAATTTTACACTTACTCGTGTACTTTAGTGTATGAAACAAAGCAGGAGTGTCAGGATGCCTTGCCTTGCCATCACCTCCATACATTCTCAACCAAGCCTGGCTAACTCAGTCGGTAGAGCATGAGACTCTTAATCTCAGGGTCGTGGGTTCGAGCCCCACGTTGGGCGGATGTTTTTTCTTTTCCTGTACCATTGTATGTGGAACACTGTATACTTGCACCACAACAGCGCAAATGGCTGTCCTCACTTTCACAAAATACACTGCCATATCAGGAAAAACTCAAGACTGCATTGGCCGGGAATCGATTCCGGGCCTCACGCGTGGCAGGCGAGAATTCTACCACTGAACCACCAATGCTCCACAGATGCCTTATTTTACACTTACTCATGTACTTTAGTGTATAAAACAAAGCAGGAGTGTCAGGATGCCTTGCCTTGCCATCACCTCCATACATTCTCAACCAAGCCTGGCTAGCTCAGTCGGTAGAGCATAAGACTCTTAATCTCAGGGTCGTGGGTTCGAGCCCCACGTTGGGCGGATGTTTTTTCTTTTCCTGTACCATTGTATGTGGAACACTGTATACTTGCACCACCACAGCGCAAATGGCTGTCCTCACTTTCACAAAATACACTGCCATATCAGCAAAAACTCAGGACTGCATTGGCCGGGAATCGATTCCGGGCCTCACGCGTGGCAGGCGAGAATTCTACCACTGAACCACCAATGCTCCACAGATGCTTAATTTTACACTTACTCATGTACTTTAGTGTATAAAACAAAGCAGAAGTGTCAGGATGCCTTGCCTTGCCATCACCTCCAAGCCTATGTAACCAAGCCCGACTAGCACAGTCGCTAGAGCATAAGACTATTAATCTTAGGGTCATGTATTTGAGCTCCATGTTGGGCAGTTGTTTTTTTCTCTTCCTGTACCATTGTATGTGGAACAGTGTATACTTGCATCACCACAGCGCAAATGGCTGTCCTCACTTTCACAAAATGCACTGCCCTATCAGCAAAAACTCAGGAATGTATTGACCGGGAATTGAACCCGGCCTCCCACGTGGCCGGCTAGATTTCTACCACTGAACCACCAATGATCCACAGATGCTTAATTTTAGACTTACTCATGTACTTTAGTGTACAAAACAAAGCAGGAGAGTCAGGATGCCTTCACTTTCCATCACCACAACTCCTCGGTTACCAAGCATTGCTAACTCAGTCGGTAAAGCATGAGACTCTTAATCTCAGGGTCGTGGGTTCGAGCCCCACATTGGGTGGATGTTTTTTTTCTTTTCCTGTACCATTGTATGTGGAACACTGTCAACTTGCACCACCACAGCGCAAATGGCTGTCCTCACTTTCACAAAATGCACTGCCATATCAGCAAATACTCAGGACTGCATTGGCCGGGAATCGAACCCAGGCCTCCCGCGTGGCAGGCGAGATTTCTACCACTGAACCACCAATGCTCCACAGATGCCTTATTTTCCACTTACTCATGTACTTTAGTGTATAAAACAAAGCAGGAGTGTCAGGATGCCTTGCCTTGCCATCACCTCCATACATTCTCAACCAAGCCTGGCTAGCTCAGTCGGTAGAGCATGAGACTCTTAATCTCAGGGTCGTGGGTTCGAGCCCCACGTTGGGCGGATGTTTTTTCTTTTCCAGTACCATTGTATGTGGAACACTGTATACTTGCACCACCACAGCGCAAATGGCTGTCCTCACTTTCACAAAATACACTGCCATATCAGCAAAAACTCAGGACTGCATTGGCCTGGAATCGATTCCGGGCCTCACGCGTGGCAGGCGAGAATTCTACCACTGAACCACCAATGCTCCACAGATGCCTAATTTTACACTTACTCATGTACTTTAGTGTATAAAACAAAGCAGGAGTGTCAGGATGCCTTGCCTTGCCATCACCTCCAAGCCTACGTAACCAAGCCCGACTAGCACAGTCGCTAGAGCATAAGACTATTAATCTTAGGGTCATGTATTTGAGCTCCATGTTGGGCAGTTGTTTTTTTCTCTTCCTGTACCATTGTATGTGGAACAGTGTATACTTGCATCACCACAGCGCAAATGGCTGTCCTCACTTTCACAAAATGCACTGCCCTATCAGCAAAATCTCAGGAATGTATTGACCGGGAATTGAACCCGGCCTCCCACGTGGCCGGCTAGATTTCTACCACTGAACCACCAATGATCCACAGATGCTTATTTTTAAACTTTCTCATGTACTTTAGTGTACAAAACAAAGCAGGAGAGTCAGGATGCCTTCCCTTTCCATCACCACAACTCCTCGGTTACCAAGCATTGCTAACTCAGTCGGTAAAGCATGAGACTCTTAATCTCAGGGTCGAGCCCCACATTGGGCGGATGTTTTTTTTCTTTTCCTGTACCATTGTATGTGGAACACTGTCAACTTGCACCACCACAGCGCAAATGGCTGTCCTCACTTTCACAAAATGCACTGCCATATCAGCAAAAACTCAGGACTGCATTGGCCGGGAATCGAACCCGGGCCTCCCGCGTGGCAGGCGAGAATTCTACCACTGAACCACCAATGCTCCACAGATACTTAAGTTTACACTTACTCGTGTACTTTAGTGTATGAAACAAAGCAGGAGTGTCAGGATGCCTTGCCTTGCCATCACCTCCATATATGCTCAACCAAGCCTGGCTAGCTCAGTCGGTAGAGCATGAGACTCTTAATCTCAGGGTCGTGGGTTCGAGCCCCACGTTGGGCGGATGTTTTTTCTTTTCCTGTACCATTGTATGTGAACACTGTATACTTGCACCACAACAGTGCAAATGGCTGTCCTCACTTTCACAAAATACACTGCCATATCAGCAAAAACTCAAGACTGCATTGGCCGGGAATTGATTCCGGGCCTCACGCGTGGCAGGCGAGAATTCTACCACTGAACCACCAATGCTCCACAGATGCCTTATTTTACACTTACTCATGTACTTTAGTGTATAAAACAAAGCAGGAGTGTTAGGATGCCTTGCCTTGCCATCACCTCCATACATTCTCAACCAAGCCTGGCTAGCTCAGTCGGTAGAGCATGAGACTCTTAATCTCAGGGTCGTGGGTTCGAGCCCCACGTTGGGCGGATGTTTTTTCTTTTCCTGTACCATTGTATGTGGAAAACTGTATACTTGCACCACCACAGCGCAAATGTTTGTCCTCACTTTCACAAAATACACTGCCATATCAGCAAAAACTCAGGACTGCATTGGCCAGGAATCGAACCCCGGCCTCCCGCGTGGCAGGCGAGAATTCTACCACTAAACCACCAATGCTCCACAGATACTTAATTTTACACGTACTCGTGTACTTTAGTGTATGAAACAAAGCAGGAGTGTCAGGATGCCTTGCCTTGCCATCACCTCCATACATTCTAAACCAAGCCTGGCTAGCTCAGTTGGTAGAGCATGAGACTCTTAATCTCAGGGTCGTGGGTTCGAGCCCCACGTTGGGCGGATGTTTTTTCTTTTCATGTACCATTGTATGTGGAACAGTGTATACTTGCACCACCACAGCGCAAATGGCTGTCCTCACTTTCACAAAATACACTGCCATATCAGCAAAAACTCAGGACTGCATTGGCCGGGAATCGATTCCGGGCCTCACGCGTGGCAGGCGAGAATTCTACCACTGAACCACCAATGCTCCACAGATACCTAATTTTACACTTACTCATGTACTTTAGTGTATAAAACAAAGCAGGAGTGTCAGGATTCCTTGCCTTGCCATCACCTCCAAGCCTACGTAACCAAGCCCGACTAGCACAGTCGCTAGAGCATAAGACTATTAATCTTAGAGTCATGTATTTGAGCTCCATGTTGGGCAGTTATTTTTTTCTCTTCCTGTACCATTGTATGTGGAACAGTATATACTTGCATCACCACAGCGCAAATAGCTGTCCTCACTTTCACAAAATGAACTGCCCTATCAGCAAAAACTCAGGAATGTATTGACCGGGAATTGAACCCAGCCTCCCACGTGGCCGGCTAGATTTCTACCACTGAACCACCGATGATCCACAGATGCTTAATTTTAGACTTACTCATGTACTTTAGTGTACAAAACAAAGCAGGAGAGTCAGGATGCCTTGCCTTGCCATCACCACAACTCCTCGGTTACCAAGCATTGCTAACTCAGTCGGTAAAGCATGAGACTCTTAATCTCAGCGTCGTGGGTTCGAGCCCCACATTGGGCGGATGTTTTTTTTCTTTTCCAGTACGATTGTATGTGGAACACTGTCAACTTGCACCACCACAGCGCAAATGGCTGTCCTCACTTTCACAAAATGCACTGCCATATCAGCAAAAGCTCAGGACTGCATTGGCCGGGAATCAAACCCTGGCCTCCCGCATGGCAGGCGAGAATTCTACCACTGAACCACCAATGCTCCACAGAAACTTAATTTTACACTTACTCATGTACTTTAGTGTATGAAACAAAGCAGGAGTGTCAGGATGCCTTGCCTTGCCATCACCTCCATACATTCTCAACCAAGCCCGGCTAGCTCAGTCGGTAGAGCATGAGACCCTTAATCTCAGACTCGTGGGTTCGAGCCCCACGTTGGGCGGATGTTATTTCTTTTCCTGTACCATTGTATGTGGAACACTGTCAACTTGCACCACCACAGCGCAAATGGCTGTCCTCACTTTCACAAAATACACTGCCATATCAGCAAAAACTCAGGACTGCATTGGCCGGGAATTGATTCCGGGCCTCATGCGTGGCAGGCGAGAATTCTACCACTGAACCACCAATGCTCCACAGATGCCTAATTTTACACTTACTCATGTACTTTAGTGTATAAAACAAAGCAGGAGTGTCAGGATGCCTTGCCTTGCCATCACCTCCAAGCCTACGTAATCAAGCCCGACTAGCACAGTCGCTAGAGCATAGGACTATTAATCTTAGGGTCATGTATTTGAGCTCCATGTTGGGCAGTTGTTTTTTTCTCTTACTGTACCATTGTATGTGGAACAGTGTATACTTGCATCACCACAGCGCAAATGGCTGTCCTCACTTTCACAAAATGCACTGCCCTATCAGCAAAAACTCAGGAATGTATTGACCGGGAATTGAACCTGGCCTCCCACGTGGCCGGCTAGATTTCTACCACTGAACCACCAATGATCCACAGATGCTTAATTTTAGACTTACTCATGTACTTTAGTGTACAAAACAAAGCAGGAGAGTCAGGATGCCTTGCCTTGCCATCACCACAACTCCTCGGTTACCAAGCATTGCTAACTCAGTCGGTAAAGCATGAGACTCTTAATCTCAGGGTCGTGGGTTCGAGCCCCACATTGGGCGGATGTTTTTTTTCTTTTCCTGTACCATTGTATGTAGAACACTATCAACTTGCCCCACAACAGCACAAATGGCTGTCCTCACTTTCACAAAATGCACTGCCATATCAGCAAAAACTCAGGACTGCATTGGCCGGGAATCGAACCCGGGCCTCCCGCGTGGCAGGCGACAATTCTACCACTGAACCACCAATGCTCCACAGATACTTAATTTTACACTTACTCCTGTACTTTAGTGTAGGAAACAAAGCAGGAGTGTCAGGATGCCTTGCCTTGCCATCACCTCCATACATTCTCAACCAAGCCCGGCTAGCTCAGTCGGTAGAGCATGAGACCCTTAATCTCAGACTCGTGGGTTCGAGCCCCACGTTGGGCGGATGTTATTTCTTTTCCTGTACCATTGTATGTGGAACACTGTCAACTTGCACCACCACAGCGCAAATGGCTGTCCTCACTTTCACAAAATACACTGCCATATCAGCAAAAACTCAGGACTGCATTGGCCGGGAATTGATTCCGGGCCTCATGCGTGGCAGGCGAGAATTCTACCACTGAACCACCAATGCTCCACAGATGCCTAATTTTACACTTACTCATGTACTTTAGTGTATAAAACAAAGCAGGAGTGTCAGGATGCCTTGCCTTGCCATCACCTCCAAGCCTACGTAATCAAGCCCGACTAGCACAGTCGCTAGAGCATAGGACTATTAATCTTAGGGTCATGTATTTGAGCTCCATGTTGGGCAGTTGTTTTTTTCTCTTACTGTACCATTGTATGTGGAACAGTGTATACTTGCATCACCACAGCGCAAATGGCTGTCCTCACTTTCACAAAATGCACTGCCCTATCAGCAAAAACTCAGGAATGTATTGACCGGGAATTGAACCTGGCCTCCCACGTGGCCGGCTAGATTTCTACCACTGAACCACCAATGATCCACAGATGCTTAATTTTAGACTTACTCATGTACTTTAGTGTACAAAACAAAGCAGGAGAGTCAGGATGCCTTGCCTTGCCATCACCACAACTCCTCGGTTACCAAGCATTGCTAACTCAGTCGGTAAAGCATGAGACTCTTAATCTCAGGGTCGTGGGTTCGAGCCCCACATTGGGCGGATGTTTTTTTTCTTTTCCTGTACCATTGTATGTAGAACACTATCAACTTGCCCCACAACAGCACAAATGGCTGTCCTCACTTTCACAAAATGCACTGCCATATCAGCAAAAACTCAGGACTGCATTGGCCGGGAATCGAACCCGGGCCTCCCGCGTGGCAGGCGACAATTCTACCACTGAACCACCAATGCTCCACAGATACTTAATTTTACACTTACTCCTGTACTTTAGTGTAGGAAACAAAGCAGGAGTGTCAGGATGCCTTGCCTTACCATCACCTCCATACATTCTCAACCAAGCCTGGCTGGCTTAGTCGCTAGAGCATGAGACTCTTAATCTCAGGGTCGTGGGTTTGAGCCCCATGTTGGGCGGATGTTTTTTCTTTTCATGTACCATTGTATGTGGAACACTGTATACTTGCACCACCACAGCGCAAATGGCTGTCCTCACTTTCACAAAATACACTGCCATATCAGCAAAAACTCAGGACTGCATTGGCCGGGAATCGATTCCGGGCCTCATGCGTGGCAGGCGAGAATTCTACCACTGAACCACCAATGCTCCACAGATGCCTAATTTTACACTTACTCATGCACTTTAGTGTATAAAACAAAGCAGGAGTGTCAGGATGCCTTGCCTTGCCATCACCTCCAAGCCTACGTAACCAAGCCCGACTAGCACAGTCGCTAGAGCATAAGACTATTAATCTTAGGGTCATGTATTTGAGCTCCATGTTGGGCAGTTGTTTTTTTCTCTTCCTGTACCATTGTATGTGGAACAGTGTATACTTGCATCACCACAGCGCAAATGGCTGTCCTCACTTTCACAAAATGCACTGCCCTATCAGCAAAAACTCAGGAATGTATTGACCGGGAATTGAACCCGGCCTCCCACGTGGCCGGCTAGATTTCTACCACTGAACCACCAATGATCCACAGATGCTTAATTTTAGACTTACTCATGTACTTTAGTGTACAAAACAAAGCAGGAGAGTCAGGATGCCTTGCCTTGCCATCACCACAACTCCTCGGTTACCAAGCATTGCTAACTCAGTCGGTAAAGCATGAGACTCTTAATCTCAGGGTCGTGGGTTCGAGCCCCACGTTGGGCGGATGTTTTTTCTTTTCCTGTACCATTGTATGTGGAACACTGTATACTTGCACCACAACAGTGCAAATGGCTGTCCTCACTTTCACAAAATACACTGCCATATCAGCAAAAACTCAAGACTGCATTGGCCGGGAATCGATTCCGGGCCTCACGCGTGGCAGGCGAGAATTCTACCACTGAACCACCAATGCTCCACAGATGCCTTGTTTTACACTTACTCATGTACTTTAGTGTATAAAACAAAGCAGGAGTGTCAGGATGCCTTGCCTTGCCATCACCTCCAAGCCTACGTAATCAAGCCCGACTAGCACAGTCGCTAGAGCATAGGACTATTAATCTTAGGGTCATGTATTTGAGCTCCATGTTGGGCAGTTGTTTTTTTCTCTTCCTGTACCATTGTATGTGGAACAGTGTATACTTGCATCACCACAGCGCAAATGGCTGTCCTCACTTTCACAAAATGCACTGCCCTATCAGCAAAAACTCAGGAATGTATTGACCGGGAATTGAACCCGGCCTCCCACGTGGCCGGCTAGATTTCTACCACTGAACCACCAATGATCCACAGATGCTTAATTTTAGACTTACTCGTGTACTTTAGTGTACAAAACAAAGCAGGAAAGTCAGGATGCCTTGCCTTGCCATCACCACAACTCCTCAGATACCAAGCATTGCTAACTCAGTCGGTAAAGCATGAGGCTCTTAATCTCAGGGTCGTGGGTTCGAGCCCCACATTGGACGGATGTTTTTTTTCTTTTCCTGTACCATTGTATGTGGAACACTGTCAACTTGCACCACCACAGCGCAAATGGCTGTCCTCACTTTCACAAAATGCACTGCCATATCAGCAAAAACTCAGGACTGCATTGGCCGGGAATCGAACCCGGGCCTCTCGCGTGGCAGGCGAGAATTCTACCACTGAACCACCAATGCTCCCCAGATACTGAATTTTACACTTACTCGTGTACTTTAGTGTATGAAACAAAGCAGGAATTTTTAGGATGCCTTGCCTTGCCATCACATCCATACATTCTCAACCAAGCCTGGCTAACTCAGTCGGTAGAGCATGAGACTCTTAATCTCAGGGTCGTGGGTTCGAGCCCCACGTTAGGCAGATGTTTTTTCTTTTCCTGTACCATTGTATGTGGAACACTGTATACTTGCACCACAACAGCGCAAATGGCTGTCCTCACTTTCACAAAATACACTGCCATATCAGGAAAAACTCAAGACTGCATTGGCCGGGAATCGATTCCGGGCCTCACGCGTGGCAGGCGAGAATTCTACCACTGAACCACCAATGCTCCACAGATGCCTTATTGTACACTTACTCATGTACTTTAGTGTATAAAACAAAGCAGGAGTGTCAGGATGCCTTGCCTTGCCATCACCTCCATACATTCTCAACCAAGCCTGGCTAACTCAGTCGGTAGAGCATGAGACTCTTAATCTCAGGGTCGTGGGTTCGAGCCCCACGTTGGGCGGATGTTTTTTCTTTTCCTGTACCATTGTATGTGGAACACTGTATACTTGCACCACCACAGCGCAAATGGCTGTCCTCACTTTCACAAAATACACTGCCATATCAGCAAAAACTCAGGACTGCATTGGCCGGGAATCGATTCCGGGCCTCACGCGTGGCAGGCGAGAATTCTACCACTGAACCACCAATGCTCCACAGATGCTTAATTTTACACTTACTCATGTACTTTAGTGTATAAAACAAAGCAGAAGTGTCAGGATGCCTTGCCTTGCCATCACCTCCAAGCCTATGTAACCAAGCCCGACTAGCACAGTCGCTAGAGCATAAGACTATTAATCTTAGGGTCATGTATTTGAGCTCCATGTTGGGCAGTTGTTTTTTTCTCTTCCTGTACCATTGTATGTGGAACAGTGTATACTTGCATCACCACAGCGCAAATGGCTGTCCTCACTTTCACAAAATGCACTGCCCTATCAGCAAAAACTCAGGAATGTATTGACCGGGAATTGAACCCGGCCTCCCACGTGGCCGGCTAGATTTCTACCACTGAACCACCAATGATCCACAGATGCTTAATTTTAGACTTACTCATGTACTTTAGTGTACAAAACAAAGCAGGAGAGTCAGGATGCCTTGCCTTGCCATCACCACAACTCCTTGGTTACCAAGCATTGCTAACTCAGTCGGTAAAGCATGAGACTCTTAATCTCAGGGTCGTGGGTTCGAGCCCCACATTGGGCGGATGTTTTTTTTCTTTTCCTGTACCATTGTATGTGGAACACTGTCAACTTGCACCACCACAGCGCAAATGGCTGTCCTCACTTTCACAAAATGCACTGCCATATCAGCAAAAACTCAGGACTGCATTGGCAGGGAATCGAACCCGGGCTTCCCGCGTGGAAGGCAAGAATTCTACCACTGAACCACCAATGCTCCACAGGTACTTAATTTTACACTTACTCATGTACTTTAGTGTATGAAACAAAGCAGGAGTGTCAGGATGCCTTGCCTTGCCTTGCCATCACCTCCATACATTCGCAACCAAGCCTGGCTAGCTCAGTCGGTAGAGTATGAGACTCTTAATCTCAGGGTCGTGGGTTCGAGCACCACGTTGGGCGGATGTTTTTTCTTTTTACTGTACCATTGTATGTGGAACATTGTAAACTTGCACCACCACAGCGCAAATAGCTGTCTTCACTTTCACAAAATGCACTGCCATATCAGCAAATACTCAGGACAGCATTGGCCGGGAATCGAACCCAGGCCTCCCGCATGTAAGGCGAGAATTCTACCACTGAACCACCAAAGCTCCACAGGTACTTTGTTTTACACTTACTCGTGTACTTTAGTGTATGAAACAAAGCAGGAGTGTCAGGATGCCTTGCCTTGCCTTGCCATCACCTCCATACATTCGCAACCAAGCCTGGCTATCTCAGTCGGTAGAGCATGAGACTCTTAATCTCAGGGTCGTGGGTTCGAGCCCCACGTTGGGCGGATGTTTTTTCTTTTCCTGTACCATTGTATGTGGAACACTGTCAACTTGCACCACCACAGCGCAAATAGCTGTCCTCACTTTCACAAAATACACTGCCATATCAGCAAAAACTCAGGACTGCATTGGCCGGGAATCGATTCCGGGCCTCACGCGTGGCAGGCGAGAATTCTACCACTGAACCACCAATGCTCCACAGATGCCTAATTTTACACTTACTCATGTACTTTAGTGTATAAAACAAAGCAGGAGTGTCAGGATGCCTTGCCTTGCCATCACCTCCAAGCCTACGTAACCAAGCCCGACTAGCACAGTCGCTAAAGCATAAGACTATTAATCTTAGGGTCATGTATTTGAGCTCCATGTTGGGCTGTTGTTTTTTTCTCTTCCTGTACCATTGTATGTGGAATAGTGTATACTTGCATCACCACAGCGCAAATGGCTGTCCTCACTTTCACAAAATGCACTGCCCTATCAGCAAAAACTCAGGAATGTATTGACCGGGATTTGAACCCGGCCTCCCACGTGGCCGGCTAGATTTCTACCACTGAATTACCAATGATCCACAGATGCTTAATTTTAGACTTACTCATGTACTTTAGTGTACAAAACAAAGCAGGAGAGTCAGGATGCCTTGCCTTGCCATCACCACAACTCCTCGGTTACCAAGCATTGCTAACTCAGTCGGTAAAGCATAAGACTCTTAATCTCAGGGTCGCGGGTTCGAGCCCCACATTGGGCGGATGTTTTTTTTCTTTTCCTGTACCATTGTATGTGGAACTCTGTCAACTTGCACCACCACAGCGCAAATGGCTGTCCTCACTTTCACAAAATGCACTGCCATATCAGCAAGAACTCAGGACCGCATTGGCCGGGAATCGAACCCAGACCTCCCGCGTGGCAGGCGAGAATTCTACCACTGAACCACCAATGCTCCACAGATACTTAATTTTACACTTACTCATGTACTTTAGTTTATGAAACAAAGCAGGAGTGTCAGGATCCCTTGCCTTGCCATCACCTCCATACATTCTCAACCAAGCCTGGCTAGCTCAGTCGGTAGAGCATGAGACTCTTAATTTCAGGGTCGTGGGTCCAAGCCCAACGTTGGGCGGATATTTTTTCTTTTCCTGTACCATTGTATGTGGAACACTGTATACTTGCACCACCACAGCGCAAATGGCTGTCCTCACTTTCACAAAATACACTGCCATATCAGCAAAAACTCAGGACTGCATTGGCCGGGAATCGATTAAGGGCCTCACGCGTGGCAGGCGAGAATTCTACTACTGAACCACCAATGCTCCACAGATGCCTAATTTTACACTTACTCATGTACTTTAGTGTATAAAACAAAGCAGGAGTGTCAGGATGCCTTGCCTTGCCATCACCTCCAAGCCTACGTAACCAAGCCCGACTAGCACAGTCGCTAGAGCATAAGACTATTAATCTTAGGGTCATGTATTTGAGCTCCATGTTGGGCAGTTGTTTTTTTCTCTTCCTGTACCATTGTATGTGGAACAGTGTATACTTGCATCACCACAGCGCAAATGGCTGTCCTCACTTTCACAAAATGCACTGCCCTATCAGCAAAAACTCAGGAATGTATTGACCGGGAATTGAACCCGGCCTCCCACGTGGCCGGCTAGATTTCTACCACTGAACCACCAATGATCCACAGATGCTTAATTTTAGACTTACTCATGTACTTTAGTGTACAAAACAAAGCAGGAGAGTCAGGATGCCTTGCCTTGCCATCACCACAACTTCTTGGTTACCAAGCATTGCTAACTCAGTCGGTAAAGCATGAGACTCTTAATCTCAGGGTCGTGGGTTCGAGCCCCACATTGGGCGGATGTTTTTTTTCTTTTCCTGTACCATTGTATGTGGAACACTGTCAACTTGCACCACCACAGCGCAAATGGCTGTCCTCACTTTCACAAAATGCACTGCCATATCAGCAAGAACTCAGGACTGCATTGGCCGGGAATCGAACCCAGACCTCCCGCGTGGCAGGCGAGAATTCTACCACTGAACCACCAATGCTCCACAGATACTTAATTTTACACTTACTCATGTACTTTAGTTTATGAAACAAAGCAGGAGTGTCAGGATCCCTTGCCTTGCCATCACCTCCATACATTCTCAACCAAGCCTGGCTAGCTCAGTCGGTAGAGCATGAGACTCTTAATTTCAGGGTCGTGGGTCCAAGCCCAACGTTGGGCGGATATTTTTTCTTTTCCTGTACCATTGTATGTGGAACACTGTATACTTGCACCACCACAGCGCAAATGGCTGTCCTCACTTTCACAAAATACACTGCCATATCAGCAAAAACTCAGGACTGCATTGGCCGGGAATCGATTAAGGGCCTCACGCGTGGCAGGCGAGAATTCTACTACTGAACCACCAATGCTCCACAGATGCCTAATTTTACACTTACTCATGTACTTTAGTGTATAAAACAAAGCAGGAGTGTCAGGATGCCTTGCCTTGCCATCACCTCCAAGCCTACGTAACCAAGCCCGACTAGCACAGTCGCTAGAGCATAAGACTATTAATCTTAGGGTCATGTATTTGAGCTCCATGTTGGGCAGTTGTTTTTTTCTCTTCCTGTACCATTGTATGTGGAACAGTGTATACTTGCATCACCACAGCGCAAATGGCTGTCCTCACTTTCACAAAATGCACTGCCCTATCAGCAAAAACTCAGGAATGTATTGACCGGGAATTGAACCCGGCCTCCCATGTGGCCGGCTAGATTTCTACCACTGAACCACCAATGATCCACAGATGCTTAATTTTAGACTTACTCATGTACTTTAGTGTACAAAACAAAGCAGGAGAGTCAGGATGCCTTGCCTTGCCATCACCACAACTCCTCAGTTACCAAGCATTGCTAACTCAGTCGGTAAAGCATGAGGCTCTTAATCTCAGGGTCGTGGGTTCGAGCCCCACATTGGGCGGATGTTTTTTTTCTTTTCCTGTACCATTGTATGTGGAACACTGTCAACTTGCACCACCACAGCGCAAATGGCTGTCCTCACTTTCACAAAATGCACTGCCATATCAGCAAAAACTCAGGACTGCATTGGCCGGGAATCAAACCCGGGCCTCCCGCGTGGCAGGCGAGAATTCTACCACTGAACCACCAATGCTCCACAGATACTGAATTTTACACTTACTCGTGTACTTTAGTGTATGAAACAAAGCAGGAGTGTCAGGATGCCTTGCCTTGCCATCACCTCCATACATTCTCAACCAAGCCTGGCTAACTCAGTCGGTAGAGCATGAGACTCTTAATCTCAGGGTCGTGGGTTCGAGCCCCACGTTGGGCGGATGTTTTTTCTTTTCCTGTACCATTGTATGTGGAACACTGTATACTTGCACCACAACAGCGCAAATGGCTGTCCTCACTTTCACAAAATACACTGCCATATCAGGAAAAACTCAAGACTGCATTGGCCGGGAATCGATTCCGGGCCTCACGCGTGGCAGGCGAGAATTCTACCACTGAACCACCAATGCTCCACAGATGCCTTATTTTACACTTACTCATGTACTTTAGTGTATAAAACAAAGCAGGAGTGTCAGGATGCCTTGCCTTGCCATCACCTCCATACATTCTCAACCAAGCCTGGCTAGCTCAGTCGGTAGAGCATAAGACTCTTAATCTCAGGGTCGTGGGTTCGAGCCCCACGTTGGGCGGATGTTTTTTCTTTTCCTGTACCATTGTATGTGGAACACTGTATACTTGCACCACCACAGCGCAAATGGCTGTCCTCACTTTCACAAAATGCACTGCCATATCAGCAAAAACTCAGGACTGCATTGGCCGGGAATCGAACCCAGGCCTCCCGCGTGGCAGGCGAGAATTCTACCACTGAACCACCAATGCTCCACAGATACTTAATTTTACACTTACTCGTGTACTTTAGTGTATGAAACAAAGCAGGAGTGTCAGGATGCCTTGCCTTGCCATCACCTCCATACATTCTCAACCAAGCCTGGCTAGCTCAGTCGGTAGAGCATGAGACTCTTAATCTCAGGGACGTGGGTTCGAGCCCCACGTTGGGCGGATGTTTTTTCTTTTCCTGTACCATTGTATGTGGAACAGTGTATACTTGCACCACCACAGCGCAAATGGCTGTCCTCACTTTCACAAAATACACTGCCATATCAGCAAAAACTCAGGACTGCATTGGCCGGGAATCGATTCCGGGCCTCACGCGTGGCAGGCGAGAATTCTACCACTGAACCACCAATGCTCCACAGATGCCTAATTTTACACTTACTCATGTACTTTAGTGTATAAAAAAGCAGGAGTGTCAGGATGCCTTGCCTTGCCATCACCTCCAAGCCTACGTAACCAAGCCCGACTAGCACAGTCGCTAGAGCATAAGACTATTAATCTTAGGGTCATGTATTTGAGCTCCATGTTGGGCAGTTGTTTTTTTCTCTTCCTGTACCATTGTATGTGGAACAGTGTATACTTGCATCACCACAGCGCAAATGGCTGTCCTCACTTTCACAAAATGCACTGCCATATCAGCAAAAACTCAGGAATGTATTGACCGGGAATTGAACCCGGCCTCCCACGTTGCCGGCTAGATTTCTACCACTGAACCACCAATGATCCACAGATGCTTAATTTTAGACTTACTCATGTACTTTAGTGTACAAAACAAAGCAGGAGAGTCAGGATGCCTTCCCTTTCCATCACCACAACTCCTCGGTTACCAAGCATTGCTAACTCAGTCGGTAAAGCATGAGACTCTTAATCTCAGCGTCGTGGGTCCGAGTCCCACATTGGGCGGATGTTTTTTTTCTTTTCCTGTACCATTGTATGTGGAACACTGTCAACTTGCACCACCACAGCGCAAATGGCTGTCCTCACTTTCACAAAATGCACTGCCATATCAGCAAAAAATCAGGACTGCATTGGCCGGGAATCGAACCCGGGCCTCCCGCGTGGCAGGCGAGAATTCTACCACTGAACCACCAATGCTCCACAGATACTTAATTTTACACTTACTCGTGTACTTTAGTGTATGAAACAAAGCAGGAGTGTCAGGATGCCTTGCCTTGCCATCACCTCCATATATGCTCAACCAAGCCTGGCTAGCTCAGTCGGTAGAGCATGAGACTCTTAATCTCAGGGTCGTGGGTTCGAGCCCCACGTTGGGCGGATGTTTTTTCTTTTCCTGTACCATTGTATGTGGAACACTGTATACTTGCACCACAACAGCGCAAATGGCTGTCCTCACTTTCACAAAATACACTGCCATATCAGCAAAAACTCAAGACTGTATTGGCCGGGAATTGAACCCTGGCCTCCCGCGTGGCAGGCGAGAATTCTACCACTGAACCACCAATGCTCCACAGATACTTAATTTTACACGTACTCGTGTACTTTAGTGTATGAAACAAAGCAGGAGTGTCAGGATGCCTTGCCTTGCCATCACCTCCATAAATTCTAAACCAAGCCTGGCTAGCTCAGTCGGTAGAGCATGAGACTCTTAATCTCAGGGTCGTGGGTTCGAGCCCCACGTTGGGTGGATGTTTTTTCTTTTCATGTACCATTGTATGTGGAACAGTGTATACTTGCACCACCACAGCGCAAATGGCTGTCCTCACTTTCACAAAATACACTGCCATATCAGCAAAAACTCAGGACTGCATTGGCCGGGAATCGATTCCGGGCCTCACGCGTGGCAGGCGAGAACTCTACCACTGAACCACCAATGCTCCACAGATACCTAATTTTACACTTACTCATGTACTTTAGTGTATAAAACAAAGCAGGAGTGTCAGGATGCCTTGCCTTGCCATCACCTCCAAGCCTACGTAACCAAGCCCGACTAGCACAGTCGCTAGAGCATAAGACTATTAATCTTAGAGTCATGTATTTGAGCTCCATGTTGGGCAGTTGTTTTTTTCTCTTCCTGTACCATTGTATGTGGAACAGTATATACTTGCATCACCACAGCGCAAATGGCTGTGCTCACTTTCACAAAATGAACTGCCCTATCAGCAAAAACTCAGGAATGTATTGACCGGGAATTGAACCCGGCCTCCCACGTGGCCGGCTAGATTTCTACCACTGAACCACCGATGATCCACAGATGCTTAATTTTAGACTTACTCATGTACTTTAGTGTACAAAACAAAGCAGGAGAGTCAGGATGCCTTGCCTTGCCATCACCACAACTCCTCGGTTACCAAGCATTGCTAACTCAGTCGGTAAAGCATGAGACTCTTAATCTCAGGGTCGTGGGTTCGAGCCCCACATTGGGCGGATGTTTTTTTTCCTTTCCAGTACCATTGTATGTGGAACACTGTCAACTTGCACCACCACAGCGCAAATGGCTGTCCTCACTTTCACAAAATGCACTGCCATATCAGCAAAAGCTCAGGATTGCATTTGCAGGGAATCGAACCCGGGCCTCCCGCGTGGCAGGCGAGAATTCTACCACTGAACCACCAATGCTCCACAGAAACTTAATTTTACACTTACTCGTGTACTTTAGTGTATGAAACAAAGCAGGAGTGTCAGGATGCCTTGCCTTGCCATCACCTACATACATTCTCAACCAAGCCCGGCTAGCTCAGACGGTAGCGCATGAGACCCTTAATCTCAGACTCGTGGGTTCGAGCCTCACGTTGGGCAGATGTTATTACTTTTCCTGTACCATTGTATGTGGAACACTGTCATCTTGCACCACCACAGCGCAAATGGCTGTCCTCACTTTCACAAAATACACTGCCATATCAGCAAAAACTCAGGACTGCATTGGCCGGGAATTGATTCCGGGCCTCATGCGTGGCAGGCGAGAATTCTACCACTGAACCACCAATGCTCCACAGATGCCTAATTTTACACTTACTCTTGTACTTTAGTGTATAAAACAAAGCAGGAGTGTCAGGATGCCTTGCCTTGCCATCACCTCCAAGCCTACGTAACCAAGCCCGACTAGCACAGTCGCTAGAGCATAAGACTATTAATCTTAGGGTCATGTATTTGAGCTCCATGTTGGGCAGTTGTTTTTTCTCTTCCTGTACCATTGTATGTGGAACAGTGTATACTTGCATCACCACAGCGCAAATGGCTGTCCTCACTTTCACAAAATGCACTGCCCTATCAGCAAAAACTCAGGAATGTATTGACCGGGAATTGAACCCGGCCTCCCACGTGGCCGGCTAGATTTCTACCACTGAACCACCAATGATCCACAGATGCTTAATTTTAGACTTACTCATGTACTTTAGTGTACAAAACAAAGCAGGAGAGTCAGGATGCCTTGCCTTGCCATCACCACAACTCCTCGGTTACCAAGCATTGCTAACTCAGTCGGTAAAGCATGAGACTCTTAATCTCAGGGTCGTGGGTTCGAGCCCCACGTTGGGCGGATGTTTTTTCTTTTCCTGTACCATTGTATGTGGAACACTGTATACTTGCACCACAACAGTGCAAATGGCTGTCCTCACTTTCACAAAATACACTGCCATATCAGCAAAAACTCAAGACTGCATTGGCCGGGAATCGATTCCGGGCCTCACGCGTGGCAGGCGAGAATTCTACCACTGAACCAACAATGCTCCACAGATGCCTTGTTTTACACTTACTCATGTACTTTAGTGTATAAAACAAAGCTGGAGTGTCAGGATGCCTTGCCTTGCCATCACCTCCAAGCCTACGTAATCAAGCCCGACTAGCACAGTCGCTAGAGCACAGGACTATTAATCTTAGGGTCATGTATTTGAGCTCCATTTTGGGCAGTTGTTTTTTTCTCTTCCTGTACCATTGTATGTGGAACAGTGTATACTTGCATCACCACAGCGCAAATGGCTGTCCTCACTTTCACAAAATGCACTGCCATATCAGCAAAAACTCAGGACTGCATTGGCCGGGAATCGAACCCGGGCCTACCGCATGGCAGGCGAAAATTCTACCACTGAACCACCAATGCTCCACAGATACTTAATTTTACACTTACTCGTGTACTTTAGTGTATGAAACAAAGCAGGAGTGTCAGGATGCCTTGCCTTGCCATCACCTCCATACATTCGCAACCAAGCCTGGCTAGCTCAGTCGGTAGAGCATGAGACTCTTAATCTCAGGGTTTTGGGTTCGAGCCCCACGATGGGCAGATGTTTTTTCTTTTCCTGTACCATTGTATGTTGAACACTGTCAACTTGCACCACCACAGCGCAAATAGCTGTCCTCACTTTCACAAAATACACTGCCATATCAGCAAAAACTCAGGACTGCATTGGCCGGGAATCGATTCCGGGCCTCACGCGTGGCAGGCGAGAATTCTACCACTGAACCACCAATGCTCCACAGATGCCTAATTTTACACTTACTCATGTACTTTAGTGTATAAAACAAAGCAGGAGTGTCAGGATGCCTTGCCTTGCCATCACCTCCAAGCCTACGTAACCAAGCCCGACTAGCACAGTCGCTAGAGCATAAGACTATTAATCTTAGGGTCATGTATTTGAGCTCCATGTTGGGCAGTTGTTTTTTTCTCTTCCTGTACCATTGTATGTGGAACAGTGTATACTTGCATCACCACAGCGCAAATGGCTGTCCTCACTTTCACAAAATGCACTGCCCTATCAGCAAAAACTCAGGAATGTATTGACCGGGATTTGAACCCGGCCTCCCACGTGGCCGGCTAGATTTCTACCACTGAACCACCAATGATCCACAGATGCTTAATTTTAGACTTACTCATGTACTTTAGTGTACAAAACAAAGCAGGAGAGTCAGGATGCCTTGCCTTGCCATCACCACAACTCCTCGGTTACCAAGCATTACTAACTCAGTCGGTAAAGCAAAAGACTCTTAATCTCAGGGTCAGGGGTTCGAGCCCCACGTTGGGCGGATGTTTTTTCTTTTCCTGTACCATTGTATGTGGAACACTGTATACTTGCACCACCACAGCGCAAATGGCTGTCCTCACTTTCACAAAATACACTGCCATATCAGCAAAAACTCAGGACTGCATTGGCCGGGAATCGATTCCGGGCCTCACGCGTGGCAGGCGAGAATTCTACTACTGAACCACCAATGCTCCACAGATGCCTAATTTTACACTTACTCATGTACTTTAGTGTATGAAACAAAGCAGGAGTGTCAGGATGCCTTGCCTTGCCATCACCTCCAAGCCTACGTTACCAAGCCCGACTAGCACAGTCGCTAGAGCATAAGACTATTAATCTTAGGGTCATGTATTTGAGCTCCATGTTGGGCAGTTGTTTTTTTCTCTTCCTGTACCATTGTATGTGGAACAGTGTATACTTGCATCATCACAGCGCAAATGGCTGTCCTCACTTTCACAAAATGCACTGCCCTATCAGCAAAAACTCAAGAATGTATTGACCGGGAATTGAACCCGGCCTCCCACGTGGCCGGCTAGATTTCTACCACTGAACCACCAATGATCCACAGATGCTTAATTTTAGACTTACTCATGTACTTTAGTGTACAAAACAAAGCAGGAGAGTCAGGATGCCTTCCCTTTCCATCACCACAACTCCTCGGTTACCAAGCATTGCTAACTCAGTCGGTAAAGCATGAGGCTCTTAATCTCAGGGTCGTGGGTTCGAGCCCCACATTGGGCTGATGTTTTTTTTTCTATTCCTGTACCATTGTATGTGGAACACTGTCAACTTGCACCACCACAGCGCAAATGGCTGTCCTCACTTTCACAAAATGCACTGCCATATCAGCAAAAACTCAAGACTGCATTGGCCGGGAATCGAACCCGGGCCTCCCACGTGGCAGGCAAGAATTCTACCACTGAACCACCAATGCTCCACAGATACTTAATTTTACACTTACTCGTGTACTTTAGTGTTTGAAACAAAGCAGGAGTGTCAGGATGCCCTGCCTTGCCATCACCTCCATGCATTCTCAACCAAGCCTGGCTAGCTCAGTCGGTAGAGCATGAGACTCTTAATCTCAGGGTCGTGGGTTCGAGCCCCACGTTGGGTGGATGTTTTTTCTTTTCCTGTACCATTGTATGTGGAACACTGTATACTTGCACCACAACAGCGCAAATGGCTGTCCTCACTTTCACAAATTCACTGCCATATCAGGAAAAACTCAAGACTGCATTGGCCGGGAATCGATTCCGGGCCTCACGCGTGGCCGGCGAGAATTCTACCACTGAACCACCAATGCTCCACAGATGCCTTATTTTACACTTACTCGTGTACTTTAGTGTATAAAACAAAGCAGGAGTGTCAGGATGCCTTGCCTTGCCATCACCTCCAAGCCTACGTAATCAAGCCCGACTAGCACAGTCGCTAGAGCATAAGACTATTAATCTTAGGGTTATGTATTTGAGCTCCATGTTGGGCAGTTGTTTTTTTCTCTTCCTGTACCATTGTATGTGGAACAGTGTATACTTTCATCACCATAGCGCAAATGGCTGTCCTCACTTTCACAAAATGCACTGCCCTATCAGCAAAAACTCAGGAATGTATTGACCGGGAATTGAACCCGGCCTCCCACGTGGCCGGCTAGATTTCTACCACTGAACCACCAATGATCCACAGATGCTTCATTTTAGACTTACTCATGTACTTTAGTGTACAAAACAAAGCAGGAGAGTCAGGATGCCTTGCCATCACCACAATGCCTCGGTTACCAAGCATTGCTAACTCAGTCGGTAAAGCATGAGACTCTTAATCTCAGGGTCGTGGGTTCGAGCCCCACATTGGGCGGATGTTTTTTTTCTTTTCCTGTACCATTGTATGTGGAACACTGTCAACTTGCACCACCACAGCGCAAATGGCTGTCCTCACTTTCACAAAATGCACTGCCATATCAGCAAAAACTCAGGACTGCATTGGCCGTGAATCGAACCCAGGCCTCCCGCGTGGCAGGCGAGAATTCTACCACTGAACCACCAATGCTCCACAGATACTTAATTTTACACTTACTCGTGTACTTTAGTGTATGAAACAAAGCAGGAGTGTCAGGATGCCTTGCCTTGCCTTGCCATCACCTCCATACATTCTCAACCAAGCCTGGCTATCTCAGTCGGTAGAGCATGAGACTCTTAATCTCAGGGTTGTGGGTTAGAGCCCCATGTTGGGTGGATGTGTTTTCTTTTCCTGTACCATTGTATGTGGAACACTGTATACTTGCACCACCACAGCGCAAATGGCTGTCCTCACTTTCACAAAATACACTGCCATATCAGCAAAAACTCAGGACTGCATTAGCCGGGAATCGAACCCTGGCCTCCCGCGTGGCAGGCGAGAATTCTACCACTGAACCACCAATGCTCCACAGATACTTGATTTTACACTTACTCGTGTACTTTAGTGTATGAAACAAAGCAGGAGTGTCAGGATGCCTTGCCTTGCCATCACCTCCATACATTCTCAACCAAGCCCGGCTAGCTCAGTCGGTAGAGCATGAGACTCTTAATCTTAGGGTCGTGGGTTAGAGCCCCACGTTGGGCGGATGTTTTTTCTTTTCCTGTACCATTGTATGTGGAACACTGTATACTTGCACCACCACAGCGCAAATGGCTGTCCTCACTTTCACAAAATACACTGCCATATCAGCAAAAACTCAGGACTGCATTGGCCGGGAATCAATTCCGGGCCTCACGCGTGGCAGGCGAGAATTCTACCACTGAACCACCAATGCTCCACAGATGCCTAATTTTACACTTACTCATGTACTTTAGTGTATAAAACAAAGCAGGAGTGTCAGGATGCCTTGCCTTGCCATCACCTCCAAGCCTACGTAACCTAGCCCGACTAGCACAGTCGCTAGAGCATAAGACTATTAATCTTAGGGTCATGTATTTGAGCTCCATGTTGGGCAGTTGTTTTTTTCTCTTCCTTTACCATTGTATGTGGAACAGTGTATACTTGCATCACCACAGCGCAAATGGCTGTCCTCACTTTCACAAAATGCACTGCCCTATCAGCAAAAACTCAGGAATGTATTGACCGGGAATTGAACCCGGCCTCCCACGTGGCCGGCTATATTTCTACCACTGAACCACCAATGATCCACAGATGCTTATTTTTAAACTTACTCATGTACTTTAGTGTACAAAACAAAGCAGGAGAGTCAGGATGCCTTCCCTTTCCATCACCACAACTCCTCGGTTACCAAGCATTGCTAACTCAGTCGGTAAAGCATGAGACTCTTAATCTCAGGGTCGTTGGTTCGAGCCCCACATTGGGTGGATGTTTTTTTTCTTTTCCTGTACCATTGTATGTGGAACACTGTCAACTTGCACCACCACAGCGCAAATGGCTGTCCTCACTTTCACAAAATGCACTGCCATATCAGCAAAAACTCAGGACTGCATTGGCCGGGAATCGAACCCGGGCCTCCCGCGTGACAGGCGAGAATTCTACCACTGAATTACCAATGCTCCACAGATACTTAATTTTACACTTACTCGTGTACTTTAGTGTATGAAACAAAGCAGGAGTGTCAGGATGCCTTGCCTTGCCATCACCTCTATACATTCTCAACCAATCCTGGCTAGCTCAGTCGGTAGAAAATGAGACTCTTAATCTCAGGGTCGTGGGTTCGAGCCCCACGTTTGGCGGATGTTTTTTCTTTTCCTGTACCATTGTATGTGGAACACTGTATACTTGCACCACCACAGCGCAAATGGCTGTCCTCACTTTCACAAAATACACTGCCATATCAGCAAAAACTCAGGACTGCATTGGCCGGGAATCGATTCCGGGCCTCACGCGTGGCAGGCGAGAATTCTACCACTGAACCACCAATGCTCCACAGATGCCTAATTTTACACTTACTCATGTACTTTAGTGTATAAAAAAAGGAGGATTGTCAGGATGCCTTGCCTTGCCATCACCTCCAAGCCTACGTAACCAAGCCCGACTAGGACAGTCGCTAGAGCATAAGACTATTAATCTTAGGGTCATGTATTTGAGCTCCATGTTGGGCAGTTGTTTTTTTCTCTTCCTGTACCATTGTATGTGGAACAGTGTATACTTGCATCACCACAGCGCAAATGGCTGTCCTCACTTTCACAAAATGCACTGCCCTATCAGCAAAAACTCAGGAATGTATTGACCGGGAATTGAACCCGGCCTCCCACGTGGCCGGCTAGATTTCTACCACTGAACCACCAATGATCCACAGATGCTTAATTTTAGACTTACTCATGTACTTTAGTGTACAAAACAAAGCAGGAGAGTCAGGATGCCTTCCCTTTCCATCACCACATCTCCTCGGTTACCAAGCATTGCTAACACATTCGGTAAAGCATGAGACTCTTAATCTCAGGGTCGTGGGTTCGAGCCCCACATTGGGCGGATGTTTTTTTTCTTTTCCTGTACCATTGTATGTGGAACACTGTCAACTTGCACCACCACAGCGCAAATGGCTGTCCTCACTTTCACAAAATGCACTGCCATATCAGCAAAAACTCAGGACTGCATTGGCCGGGAATCTAACCCGGGCCTCCCGCGTTGCAGGCGAGAATTCTACCACTGAACCACCAATGCTCCACAGATACTTAATTTTACACTTACTCGTGTACTTTAGTGTATGAAACAAAGCAGGAGTGTCAGGATGCCTTGCCTTGCCATCACCTCCGTACATTCTCAACCAAGCCTGGCTAGCTCAGTCGGTAGAGCATGAGACTCTTAATCTCAGGGTTGTGGGTTCGAGCCCCACGTTGGGCGTGTGTTTTTTCTTTTCCTGTACCATTGTATGTGGAACACTGTATACTTGCACCACCACAGCGCAAATGGCTGTCCTCACTTTCACAAAATACACTGCCATATCAGCAAAAACTCAGGACTGCATTGGCCGGGAATCGATTCCGGGCCTCACGCGTGGCAGGCGAGAATTCTACCACTGAACCACCAATGCTCCACAGATACTTAATTTTACACTTACTCGTGTACTTTAGTGTATGAAACAAAGCAGGAGTGTCAGGATGCCCTGCCTTGCCATCACCTCCATACATTCTCAACCAAGCCTGGCTAGCTCAGTCGGTAGAGCATGAGACTCTTAATCTCAGGGTCGTGGGTTCGAGCCCCACGTTGGGTGGATGTTTTTTCTTTTCCTGTACCATTGTATGTGGAACACTGTATACTTGCACCACAACAGCGCAAATGGCTGTCCTCACTTTCACAAAATTCACTGCCATATCAGGAAAAACTCAAGACTGCATTGGCCGGGAATCGATTCCGGGCCTCACGCGTGGCCGGCGAGAATTCTACCACTGAACCACCAATGCTCCACAGATGCCTTATTTTACACTTACTCATGTACTTTAGTGTATAAAACAAAGCAGGAGTGTCAGGATGCCTTGCCTTGCCATCACCTCCAAGCCTACGTAATCAAGCCCGACTAGCACAGTCGCTAGAGCATAAGACTATTAATCTTAGGGTTATGTATTTGAGCTCCATGTTGGGCAGTTGTTTTTTTCTCTTCCTGTACCATTGTATGTGGAACAGTGTATACTTTCATCACCATAGCGCAAATGGCTGTCCTCACTTTCACAAAATGCACTGCCCTATCAGCAAAAACTCAGGAATGTATTGACCGGGAATTGAACCCGGCCTCCCACGTGGCCGGCTAGATTTCTACCACTGAACCACCAATGATCCACAGATGCTTCATTTTAGACTTACTCATGTACTTTAGTGTACAAAACAAAGCAGGAGAGTCAGGATGCCTTGCCATCACCACAATGCCTCGGTTACCAAGCATTGCTAACTCAGTCGGTAAAGCATGAGACTCTTAATCTCAGGGTCGTGGGTTCGAGCCCCACATTGGGCGGATGTTTTTTTTCTTTTCCTGTACCATTGTATGTGGAACACTGTCAACTTGCACCACCACAGCGCAAATGGCTGTCCTCACTTTCACAAAATGCACTGCCATATCAGCAAAAACTCAGGACTGCATTGGCCGTGAATCGAACCCAGGCCTCCCGCGTGGCAGGCGAGAATTCTACCACTGAACCACCAATGCTCCACAGATACTTAATTTTACACTTACTCGTGTACTTTAGTGTATGAAACAAAGCAGGAGTGTCAGGATGCCTTGCCTTGCCATCACCTCCATACATTCTCAACCAAGCCTGGCTATCTCAGTCGGTAGAGCATGAGACTCTTAATCTCAGGGTTGTGGGTTAGAGCCCCATGTTGGGTGGATGTGTTTTCTTTTCCTGTACCATTGTATGTGGAACACTGTATACTTGCACCACCACAGCGCAAATGGCTGTCCTCACTTTCACAAAATACACTGCCATATCAGCAAAAACTCAGGACTGCATTAGCCGGGAATCGAACCCTGGCCTCCCGCGTGGCAGGCGAGAATTCTACCACTGAACCACCAATGCTCCACAGTTACTTGATTTTACACTTACTCGTGTACTTTAGTGTATGAAACAAAGCAGGAGTGTCAGGATGCCTTGCCTTGCCATCACCTCCATACATTCTCAACCAAGCCCGGCTAGCTCAGTCGGTAGAGCATGAGACTCTTAATCTTAGGGTCGTGGGTTAGAGCCCCACGTTGGGCGGATGTTTTTTCTTTTCCTGTACCATTGTATGTGGAACACTGTATACTTGCACCACCACAGCGCAAATGGCTGTCCTCACTTTCACAAAATACACTGCCATATCAGCAAAAACTCAGGACTGCATTGGCCGGGAATCAATTCCGGGCCTCACGCGTGGCAGGCGAGAATTCTACCACTGAACCACCAATGCTCCACAGATGCCTAATTTTACACTTACTCATGTACTTTAGTGTATAAAACAAAGCAGGAGTGTCAGGATGCCTTGCCTTGCCATCACCTCCAAGCCTACGTAACCTAGCCCGACTACCACAGTCGCTAGAGCATAAGACTATTAATCTTAGGGTCATGTATTTGAGCTCCATGTTGGGCAGTTGTTTTTTTCTCTTCCTTTACCATTGTATGTGGAACAGTGTATACTTGCATCACCACAGCGCAAATGGCTGTCCTCACTTTCACAAAATGCACTGCCCTATCAGCAAAAACTCAGGAATGTATTGACCGGGAATTGAACCCGGCCTCCCACGTGGCCGGCTATATTTCTACCACTGAACCACCAATGATCCACAGATGCTTATTTTTAAACTTACTCATGTACTTTAGTGTACAAAACAAAGCAGGAGAGTCAGGATGCCTTCCCTTTCCATCACCACAACTCCTCGGTTACCAAGCATTGCTAACTCAGTCGGTAAAGCATGAGACTCTTAATCTCAGGGTCGTGGGTTCGAGCCCCACATTGGGCGGATGTTTTTTTTCTTTTCCTGTACCATTGTATGTGGAACACTGTCAACTTGCACCACCACAGCGCAAATGGCTGTCCTCACTTTCACAAAATGCACTGCCATATCAGCAAAAACTCAGGACTGCATTGGCCGGGAATCGAACCCGGGCCTCCCGCGTGACAGGCGGGAATTCTACCACTGAATTACCAATGCTCCACAGATACTTAATTTTACACTTACTCGTGTACTTTAGTGTATGAAACAAAGCAGGAGTGTCAGGATGCCTTGCCTTGCCATCACCTCTATACATTCTCAACCAATCCTGGCTAGCTCAGTCGGTAGAAAATGAGACTCTTAATCTCAGGGTCGTGGGTTCGAGCCCCACGTTTGGCGGATGTTTTTTCTTTTCCTGTACCATTGTATGTGGAACACTGTATACTTGCACCACCACAGCGCAAATGGCTGTCCTCACTTTCACAAAATACACTGCCATATCAGCAAAAACTCAGGACTGCATTGGCCGGGAATCGATTCCGGGCCTCACGCGTGGCAGGCGAGAATTCTACCACTGAACCACCAATGCTCCACAGATGCCTAATTTTACACTTACTCATGTACTTTAGTGTATAAAAAAAGGAGGATTGTCAGGATGCCTTGCCTTGCCATCACCTCCAAGCCTACGTAACCAAGCCCGACTAGGACAGTCGCTAGAGCATAAGACTATTAATCTTAGGGTCATGTATTTGAGCTCCATGTTGGGCAGTTGTTTTTTTCTCTTCCTGTACCATTGTATGTGGAACAGTGTATACTTGCATCACCACAGCGCAAATGGCTGTCCTCACTTTCACAAAATGCACTGCCCTATCAGCAAAAACTCAGGAATGTATTGACCGGGAATTGAACCCGGCCTCCCACGTGGCCGGCTAGATTTCTACCACTGAACCACCAATGATCCACAGATGCTTAATTTTAGACTTACTCATGTACTTTAGTGTACAAAACAAAGCAGGAGAGTCAGGATGCCTTCCCTTTCCATCACCACATCTCCTCGGTTAGCAAGCATTGCTAACACATTCGGTAAAGCATGAGACTCTTAATCTCAGGGTCGTGGGTTCGAGCCCCACATTGGGCGGATGTTTTTTTTCTTTTCCTGTACCATTGTATGTGGAACACTGTCAACTTGCACCACCACAGCGCAAATGGCTGTCCTCACTTTCACAAAATGCACTGCCATATCAGCAAAAACTCAGGACTGCATTGGCCGGGAATCTAACCCGGGCCTCCCGCGTGGCAGGCGAGAATTCTACCACTGAACCACCAATGCTCCACAGATACTTAATTTTACACTTACTCGTGTACTTTAGTGTATGAAACAAAGCAGGAGTGTCAGGATGCCTTGCCTTGCCATCACCTCCGTACATTCTCAACCAAGCCTGGCTAGCTCAGTCGGTAGAGCATGAGACTCTTAATCTCAGGGTTGTGGGTTCGAGCCCCACGTTGGGCGTGTGTTTTTTCTTTTCCTGTACCATTGTATGTGGAACACTGTATACTTGCACCACCACAGCGCAAATGGCTGTCCTCACTTTCACAAAATACACTGCCATATCAGCAAAAACTCAGGACTGCATTGGCCGGGAATCGATTCCGGGCCTCACGCGTGGCAGGCGAGAATTCTACCACTGAACCACCAATGCTCCACAGATGCCTAATTTTACACTTACTTATGTACTTTAGTGTATAAAACAAAGCAGGAGTGTCAGGATGCCTTGCCTTGCCATCACCTCCAAGCCTACGTAACCAAGCCCGACTAGCACAGTCGCTAGAGCATAAGACTATTAATCTTAGGGTCATGTATTTGAGCTCCATGTTGGGCAGTTGTTTTTTTCTCTTCCTGTACCATTGTATGTGGAACAGTGTATACTTGCATCACCACAGCGCAAATGGCTGTCCTCACTTTCACAAAATGCACTGCCCTATCAGCAAAAACTCAGGAATGTATTGACCGGGAATTGAACCCGGCCTCCCACGTGGCCGGCTAGATTTCTACCACTGAACCACCAATGATCCACAGATGCTTAATTTTAGACTTACTCATGTACTTTAGTGTACAAAACAAAGCAGGAGAGTCAGGATGCCTTCCCTTTCCATCACCACATCTCCTCGGTTACCAAGCATTGCTAACACATTCGGTAAAGCATGAGACTCTTAATCTCAGGGTCGTGGGTTCGAGCCCCACATTGGGCGGATGTTTTTTTTCTTTTCCTGTACCATTGTATGTGGAACACTGTCAACTTGCACCACCACAGCGCAAATGGCTGTCCTCACTTTCACAAAATGCACTGCCATATCAGCAAAAACTCAGGACTGCATTGGCCGGGAATCTAACCCGGGCCTCCCGCGTGGCAGGCGAGAATTCTACCACTGAACCACCAATGCTCCACAGATACTTAATTTTACACTTACTCGTGTACTTTAGTGTATGAAACAAAGCAGGAGTGTCAGGATGCCTTGCCTTGCCATCACCTCCGTACATTCTCAACCAAGCCTGGCTAGCTCAGTCGGTAGAGCATGAGACTCTTAATCTCAGGGTTGTGGGTTCGAGCCCCACGTTGGGCGTGTGTTTTTTCTTTTCCTGTACCATTGTATGTGGAACACTGTATACTTGCACCACCACAGCGCAAATGGCTGTCCTCACTTTCACAAAATACACTGCCATATCAGCAAAAACTCAGGACTGCATTGGCCGGGAATCGATTCCGGGCCTCACGCGTGGCAGGCGAGAATTCTACCACTGAACCACCAATGCTCCACAGATGCCTAATTTTACACTTACTTATGTACTTTAGTGTATAAAACAAAGCAGGAGTGTCAGGATGCCTTGCCTTGCCATCACCTCCAAGCCTACGTAACCAAGCCCGACTAGCACAGTCGCTAGAGCATAAGACTATTAATCTTAGGGTCATGTATTTGAGCTCCATGTTGGGCAGTTGTTTTTTTCTCTTCCTGTACCATTGTATGTGGAACAGTGTATACTTGCATCACCACAGCGCAAATGGCTGTCCTCACTTTCACAAAATGCACTGCCCTATCAGCAAAAAATTAGGAATGTATTGACCGGGATTTGAACCCGGCCTCCCACGTGGCCAGCTAGATTTCTACCACTGAACCACCAATGATCCACAGATGCTTAATTTTAGACTTACTCGTGTACTTTAGTGTATGAAACAAAGCAGGAGTGTCAGGATGCCTTGCCTTGCCATCACCTCCATACATTCTCAACCAAGCCTGGCTAGTTCAGTCGGTAGAGCATGAGACTCTTAATCTCAGGGTCGTGGATTAGAGCCCCACGTTGGGCGGATGTTTTTTCTTTTCCTGTACCATTGTATGTGGAACACTATATACTTGCACCACCACAGCGCAAATGGCTGTCCTCACTTTCACAAAATGCACTGCCATATCAGCAAAAACTCAGGACTGCATTGGCCGTGAATCGAACCCAGGCCTCCCGCGTGGCAGGCGAGAATTCTACCACTGAACCACCAATGCCCCACAGATCCTTAATTTTACACTTACTCGTGTACTTTAGTGTATGAAACAAAGCAGGAGTGTCAGGATGCCTTGCCTTGCCATCACCTCCATACATTCTCAACCAAGCCTGGCTATCTCAGTCGGTAGAGCATGAGACTCTTAATCTCAGTGTCGTGGGTTAGAGCCCCATGTTGGGTGGATGTGTTTTCTTTTCCTGTACCATTGTATGTGGAACACTGTATACTTGCACCACCACAGCGCAAATGGCTGTCCTCACTTTCACAAAATACACTGCCATATCAGCAAAAACTCAGGACTGCATTAGCCGGGAATCGAAACCTGGCCTCCCGCGTAGCAGGAGAGAATTCTACCACTGAACCACCAATGCTCCACAGATACTTGATGTTACACTTACTCGTGTACTTTAGTGTATGAAACAAAGCAGGAGTGTCAGGATGCCTTGCCTTGCCATCACCTCCATACATTCTCAACCAAGCCCGGCTAGCTCAGTCGGTAGAGCATGAGACTCTTAATCTCAGGGTCGTTGGTTAGAGCCCCACGTTGGGCGGATGTTTTTTCTTTTCCTGTACCATTGTATGTGGAACACTGTATACTTGCACCACCACAGCGCAAATGGCTGTCCTCACTTTCACAAAATACACTGCCATATCAGCAAAAACTCAGGACTGCATTGGCCGGGAATCGAACCCGGGCCTCCCGCGAGGCAGGCGAGAAATCTACCACTGAACCACCAATGCTCCACAGATACTTAATTGTACACTTACTCGTGTACTTTAGTGTATGAAACAAAGCAGGAGTGTCAGGATGCCTTGCCTTGCCATCACCTCCATATATTCTCAACCAAGCCTAGCTAGCTCAGTCGGAAAAGCATGAGACTCTTAATCTCAGGGTCGTGGGTTCGAGCCCCACGTTGGGCGGATGTTTTTTCTTTTCATGTACCATTGTATGTGGAACACTGTATACTTGCACGACCACAGCGCAAATGGCTGTCCTCACTTTCACAAAGTACACTGCCATATCAGCAAAAACTCAGGACTGCATTGGCCGGGAATCGATACCGGGCCTCATGCGTGGCAGGCGAGAATTCTACCACTGAACCACCAATGCTCCACAGATGCCTAATTTTACACTTACTCATGTACTTAAGTGTATAAAACAAAGCAGGAGTGTCAGGATGCCTTGCCTTGCCATCACCTCCAAGCCTACGTAACCAAGCCCAACTAGCACAGTCGCTAGAGCATAAGACTATTAATCTTAGGGTCATGTATTTGAGCTCCATGTTGGGCAGTTGTTTTTTTCTCTTCCTGTACCATTGTATGTGGAACAGTGTATACTTGCATCACCACAGCGCAAATGGCTGTCCTCACTTTCACAAAATGCACTGCTGATCCACAGATGCTTAATTTTAGACTTACTCATGTACTTTAGTGTACAAAACAAAGCAGAAGAGTCAGGATGCCTTGCCTTGCCATCACCACAACTCCTCGGTTACCAAGCATTGCTAACTCAGTCGGTAAAGCATGAGACTCTTAATCTCAGGGTCGTGGGTTCGAGCCCCACATTGGGCGGATGTTTTTTTTCTTTTCCTGTACCATTGTATGTGGAACACTGTCAACTTGCACCACCACAGCGCAAGTGGCTGTCCTCACTTTCACAAAATGCACTGCCATATCAGCAAAAGCTCAGGACTGCATTGGCCGGGAATCAAACCCAGGCCTCCCGCGTGGCAGGCAAGAATTCTACAACTGAACCACCAATGCTCCACAGATACTTAATTTTACACTTACTCGTGTACTTTAGTGTATGAAACAAAGCAGGAGTGTCAGGATGCCTTGCCTGGCCATCACCTCCATGCATTCTCAACCAAGCCCGGCTAGCTCAGTCGGTAGAGTATGAGACTCTTAATCCCACGGTTGAGGGTTCGAGCCCCACGTTGGGTGGATGTTTTTTCTTTTCCTGTACCATTGTATGTGGAACACTGTATACTTGCACCACCACAGCGCAAATGGCTGTCCTCACTTTCACAAAATACACTGCCATATCAGCAAAAACTCAGGACTGCATGGGCCGGGAATCAAACCCTGGCCTCCCGCATGGCAGGTGAGAATTCTACCACTGAACCACCAATTCTCCACAGATAATTAATTTTACACTTACTCGTGTACTTTAGTATATGAAACAAAGCAGGAGTGTCAGGATGCCTTGCCTTGCCATCACCTCCATACATTCTCAACCAAGCCTGGCTAGCTCAGTCGGTAGAGCATAAGACTCTTAATCTCAGGGTTGTGGGTTCGAGCCCCACGTTGGACGGATGTTTTTTCTTTTCCTGTACCATTGTATGTGGAACACTGTATACTTGCACCACCACAGCGCAAATGGCTGTCCTCACTTTCACAAAATACACTGCCATATCAGCAAAAACTCAGGACTGCATTGGCCGGGAATCGAACCCGGGCCTCCCGCGAGGCAGGCGAGAAATCTACCACTGAACCACCAATGCTCCACAGATACTTAATTGTACACTTACTCGTGTACTTTAGTGTATGAAACAAAGCAGGAGTGTCAGGATGCCTTGCCTTGCCATCACCTCCATATATTCTCAACCAAGCCTAGCTAGCTCAGTCGGAAAAGCATGAGACTCTTAATCTCAGGGTCGTGGGTTCGAGCCCCACGTTGGGCGGATGTTTTTTCTTTTCATGTACCATTGTATGTGGAACACTGTATACTTGCACGACCACAGCGCAAATGGCTGTCCTCACTTTCACAAAGTACACTGCCATATCAGCAAAAACTCAGGACTGCATTGGCCGGGAATCGATACCGGGCCTCATGCGTGGCAGGCGAGAATTCTACCACTGAACCACCAATGCTCCACAGATGCCTAATTTTACACTTACTCATGTACTTAAGTGTATAAAACAAAGCAGGAGTGTCAGGATGCCTTGCCTTGCCATCACCTCCAAGCCTACGTAACCAAGCCCAACTAGCACAGTCGCTAGAGCATAAGACTATTAATCGTAGGGTCATGTATTTGAGCTCCATGTTGGGCAGTTGTTTTTTTCTCTTCCTGTACCATTGTATGTGGAACAGTGTATACTTGCATCACCACAGCGCAAATGGCTGTCCTCACTTTCACAAAATGCACTGCTGATCCACAGATGCTTAATTTTAGACTTACTCATGTACTTTAGTGTACAAAACAAAGCAGAAGAGTCAGGATGCCTTGCCTTGCCATCACCACAACTCCTCGGTTACCAAGCATTGCTAACTCAGTCGGTAAAGCATGAGACTCTTAATCTCAGGGTCGTGGGTTCGAGCCCCACATTGGGCGGATGTTTTTTTTCTTTTCCTGTACCATTGTATGTGGAACACTGTCAACTTGCACCACCACAGCGCAAATGGCTGTCCTCACTTTCACAAAATGCACTGCCATATCAGCAAAAGCTCAGGACTGCATTGGCCGGGAATCAAACCCAGGCCTCCCGCGTGGCAGGCAAGAATTCTACAACTGAACCACCAATGCTCCACAGATACTTAATTTTACACTTACTCGTGTACTTTAGTGTATGAAACAAAGCAGGAGTGTCAGGATGCCTTGCCTGGCCATCACCTCCATGCATTCTCAACCAAGCCCGGCTAGCTCAGTCGGTAGAGTATGAGACTCTTAATCCCAGGGTTGAGGGTTCGAGCCCCACGTTGGGTGGATGTTTTTTCTTTTCCTGTACCATTGTATGTGGAACACTGTATACTTGCACCACCACAGCGCAAATGGCTGTCCTCACTTTCACAAAATACACTGCCATATCAGCAAAAACTCAGGACTGCATGGGCCGGGAATCAAACCCTGGCCTCCCGCATGGCAGGTGAGAATTCTACCACTGAACCACCAATTCTCCACAGATAATTAATTTTACACTTACTCGTGTACTTTAGTATATGAAACAAAGCAGGAGTGTCAGGATGCCTTGCCTTGCCATCACCTCCATACATTCTCAACCAAGCCTGGCTAGCTCAGTCGGTAGAGCATAAGACTCTTAATCTCAGGGTTGTGGGTTCGAGCCCCACGTTGGACGGATGTTTTTTCTTTTCCTGTACCATTGTATGTGGAACACTGTATACTTGCACCACCACAGCGCAAATGGCTGTCCTCACTTTCACAAAATACACTGCCATATCAGCAAAAACTCAGGACTGCATTTGCCGGGAATCGATTCCGGGCCTCACGCGTGGCAGGCGAGAATTCTACCACTGAACCACCAATGCTCCACAGATGCCTTATTTTACACTTACTGATGTACTTTAGTGTATAAAACAAAGCAGGAGTGTCAGGATGCCTTGCCATCACCTCCAAGCCTACGTAATCAAGCCCGACTAGCACAGTCGCTAGAGCATAAGACTATTAATCTTAGGGTCATGTATTTGAGCTCCATGTTGGTCAGTTGTTTTTTTCTCTTCCTGTACCATTGTATGTGGAACAGTGTATACTTGCATCACCACAGCGCAAATGGCTGTCCTCACTTTCACAAAATGCACTGCCCTATCAGCAAAAACTCAGGACTGCATTGGCCGGGAATCTAACCCGGGCCTCCCGCGTGGCAGGCGAGAATTCTACCACTGAACCACCAATGCTCCACAGATACTTAATTTTACACTTACTCGTGTACTTTAGTGTATGAAACAAAGCAGGAGTGTCAGGATGCCTTGCCTTGCCATCACCTCCGTACATTCTCAACCAAGCCTGGCTAGCTCAGTCGGTAGAGCATGAGACTCTTAATCTCAGGGTTGTGGGTTCGAGCCCCACGTTGGGCGTGTGTTTTTTCTTTTCCTGTACCATTGTATGTGGAACACTGTATACTTGCACCACCACAGCGCAAATGGCTGTCCTCACTTTCACAAAATACACTGCCATATCAGCAAAAACTCAGGACTGCATTGGCCGGGAATCGATTCCGGGCCTCACGCGTGGCAGGCGAGAATTCTACCACTGAACCACCAATGCTCCACAGATGCCTAATTTTACACTTACTTATGTACTTTAGTGTATAAAACAAAGCAGGAGTGTCAGGATGCCTTGCCTTGCCATCACCTCCAAGCCTACGTAACCAAGCCCGACTAGCACAGTCGCTAGAGCATAAGACTATTAATCTTAGGGTCATGTATTTGAGCTCCATGTTGGGCAGTTGTTTTTTTCTCTTCCTGTACCATTGTATGTGGAACAGTGTATACTTGCATCACCACAGCGCAAATGGCTGTCCTCACTTTCACAAAATGCACTGCCCTATCAGCAAAAACTCAGGAATGTATTGACCGGGAATTGAACCCGGCCTCCCACGTGGCCGGCTAGATTTCTACCACTGAACCACCAATGATCCACAGATGCTTAATTTTAGACTTACTCATGTACTTTAGTGTACAAAACAAAGCAGGAGAGTCAGGATGCCTTCCCTTTCCATCACCACATCTCCTCGGTTACCAAGCATTGCTAACACATTCGGTAAAGCATGAGACTCTTAATCTCAGGGTCGTGGGTTCGAGCCCCACATTGGGCGGATGTTTTTTTTCTTTTCCTGTACCATTGTATGTGGAACACTGTCAACTTGCACCACCACAGCGCAAATGGCTGTCCTCACTTTCACAAAATGCACTGCCATATCAGCAAAAACTCAGGACTGCATTGGCCGGGAATCTAACCCGGGCCTCCCGCGTGGCAGGCGAGAATTCTACCACTGAACCACCAATGCTCCACAGATACTTAATTTTACACTTACTCGTGTACTTTAGTGTATGAAACAAAGCAGGAGTGTCAGGATGCCTTGCCTTGCCATCACCTCCGTACATTCTCAACCAAGCCTGGCTAGCTCAGTCGGTAGAGCATGAGACTCTTAATCTCAGGGTTGTGGGTTCGAGCCCCACGTTGGGCGTGTGTTTTTTCTTTTCCTGTACCATTGTATGTGGAACACTGTATACTTGCACCACCACAGCGCAAATGGCTGTCCTCACTTTCACAAAATACACTGCCATATCAGCAAAAACTCAGGACTGCATTGGCCGGGAATCGATTCCGGGCCTCACGCGTGGCAGGCGAGAATTCTACCACTGAACCACCAATGCTCCACAGATGCCTAATTTTACACTTACTTATGTACTTTAGTGTATAAAACAAAGCAGGAGTGTCAGGATGCCTTGCCTTGCCATCACCTCCAAGCCTACGTAACCAAGCCCGACTAGCACAGTCGCTAGAGCATAAGACTATTAATCTTAGGGTCATGTATTTGAGCTCCATGTTGGGCAGTTGTTTTTTTCTCTTCCTGTACCATTGTATGTGGAACAGTGTATACTTGCATCACCACAGCGCAAATGGCTGTCCTCACTTTCACAAAATGCACTGCCCTATCAGCAAAAAATTAGGAATGTATTGACCGGGATTTGAACCCGGCCTCCCACGTGGCCAGCTAGATTTCTACCACTGAACCACCAATGATCCACAGATGCTTAATTTTAGACTTACTCGTGTACTTTAGTGTATGAAACAAAGCAGGAGTGTCAGGATGCCTTGCCTTGCCATCACCTCCATACATTCTCAACCAAGCCTGGCTAGTTCAGTCGGTAGAGCATGAGACTCTTAATCTCAGGGTCGTGGATTAGAGCCCCACGTTGGGCGGATGTTTTTTCTTTTCCTGTACCATTGTATGTGGAACACTATATACTTGCACCACCACAGCGCAAATGGCTGTCCTCACTTTCACAAAATGCACTGCCATATCAGCAAAAACTCAGGACTGCATTGGCCGTGAATCGAACCCAGGCCTCCCGCGTGGCAGGCGAGAATTCTACCACTGAACCACCAATGCCCCACAGATCCTTAATTTTACACTTACTCGTGTACTTTAGTGTATGAAACAAAGCAGGAGTGTCAGGATGCCTTGCCTTGCCATCACCTCCATACATTCTCAACCAAGCCTGGCTATCTCAGTCGGTAGAGCATGAGACTCTTAATCTCAGTGTCGTGGGTTAGAGCCCCATGTTGGGTGGATGTGTTTTCTTTTCCTGTACCATTGTATGTGGAACACTGTATACTTGCACCACCACAGCGCAAATGGCTGTCCTCACTTTCACAAAATACACTGCCATATCAGCAAAAACTCAGGACTGCATTAGCCGGGAATCGAAACCTGGCCTCCCGCGTAGCAGGAGAGAATTCTACCACTGAACCACCAATGCTCCACAGATACTTGATGTTACACTTACTCGTGTACTTTAGTGTATGAAACAAAGCAGGAGTGTCAGGATGCCTTGCCTTGCCATCACCTCCATACATTCTCAACCAAGCCCGGCTAGCTCAGTCGGTAGAGCATGAGACTCTTAATCTCAGGGTCGTTGGTTAGAGCCCCACGTTGGGCGGATGTTTTTTCTTTTCCTGTACCATTGTATGTGGAACACTGTATACTTGCACCACCACAGCGCAAATGGCTGTCCTCACTTTCACAAAATACACTGCCATATCAGCAAAAACTCAGGACTGCATTGGCCGGGAATCGAACCCGGGCCTCCCGCGAGGCAGGCGAGAAATCTACCACTGAACCACCAATGCTCCACAGATACTTAATTGTACACTTACTCGTGTACTTTAGTGTATGAAACAAAGCAGGAGTGTCAGGATGCCTTGCCTTGCCATCACCTCCATATATTCTCAACCAAGCCTAGCTAGCTCAGTCGGAAAAGCATGAGACTCTTAATCTCAGGGTCGTGGGTTCGAGCCCCACGTTGGGCGGATGTTTTTTCTTTTCATGTACCATTGTATGTGGAACACTGTATACTTGCACGACCACAGCGCAAATGGCTGTCCTCACTTTCACAAAGTACACTGCCATATCAGCAAAAACTCAGGACTGCATTGGCCGGGAATCGATACCGGGCCTCATGCGTGGCAGGCGAGAATTCTACCACTGAACCACCAATGCTCCACAGATGCCTAATTTTACACTTACTCATGTACTTAAGTGTATAAAACAAAGCAGGAGTGTCAGGATGCCTTGCCTTGCCATCACCTCCAAGCCTACGTAACCAAGCCCAACTAGCACAGTCGCTAGAGCATAAGACTATTAATCTTAGGGTCATGTATTTGAGCTCCATGTTGGGCAGTTGTTTTTTTCTCTTCCTGTACCATTGTATGTGGAACAGTGTATACTTGCATCACCACAGCGCAAATGGCTGTCCTCACTTTCACAAAATGCACTGCTGATCCACAGATGCTTAATTTTAGACTTACTCATGTACTTTAGTGTACAAAACAAAGCAGAAGAGTCAGGATGCCTTGCCTTGCCATCACCACAACTCCTCGGTTACCAAGCATTGCTAACTCAGTCGGTAAAGCATGAGACTCTTAATCTCAGGGTCGTGGGTTCGAGCCCCACATTGGGCGGATGTTTTTTTTCTTTTCCTGTACCATTGTATGTGGAACACTGTCAACTTGCACCACCACAGCGCAAGTGGCTGTCCTCACTTTCACAAAATGCACTGCCATATCAGCAAAAGCTCAGGACTGCATTGGCCGGGAATCAAACCCAGGCCTCCCGCGTGGCAGGCAAGAATTCTACAACTGAACCACCAATGCTCCACAGATACTTAATTTTACACTTACTCGTGTACTTTAGTGTATGAAACAAAGCAGGAGTGTCAGGATGCCTTGCCTGGCCATCACCTCCATGCATTCTCAACCAAGCCCGGCTAGCTCAGTCGGTAGAGTATGAGACTCTTAATCCCACGGTTGAGGGTTCGAGCCCCACGTTGGGTGGATGTTTTTTCTTTTCCTGTACCATTGTATGTGGAACACTGTATACTTGCACCACCACAGCGCAAATGGCTGTCCTCACTTTCACAAAATACACTGCCATATCAGCAAAAACTCAGGACTGCATGGGCCGGGAATCAAACCCTGGCCTCCCGCATGGCAGGTGAGAATTCTACCACTGAACCACCAATTCTCCACAGATAATTAATTTTACACTTACTCGTGTACTTTAGTATATGAAACAAAGCAGGAGTGTCAGGATGCCTTGCCTTGCCATCACCTCCATACATTCTCAACCAAGCCTGGCTAGCTCAGTCGGTAGAGCATAAGACTCTTAATCTCAGGGTTGTGGGTTCGAGCCCCACGTTGGACGGATGTTTTTTCTTTTCCTGTACCATTGTATGTGGAACACTGTATACTTGCACCACCACAGCGCAAATGGCTGTCCTCACTTTCACAAAATACACTGCCATATCAGCAAAAACTCAGGACTGCATTGGCCGGGAATCGAACCCGGGCCTCCCGCGAGGCAGGCGAGAAATCTACCACTGAACCACCAATGCTCCACAGATACTTAATTGTACACTTACTCGTGTACTTTAGTGTATGAAACAAAGCAGGAGTGTCAGGATGCCTTGCCTTGCCATCACCTCCATATATTCTCAACCAAGCCTAGCTAGCTCAGTCGGAAAAGCATGAGACTCTTAATCTCAGGGTCGTGGGTTCGAGCCCCACGTTGGGCGGATGTTTTTTCTTTTCATGTACCATTGTATGTGGAACACTGTATACTTGCACGACCACAGCGCAAATGGCTGTCCTCACTTTCACAAAGTACACTGCCATATCAGCAAAAACTCAGGACTGCATTGGCCGGGAATCGATACCGGGCCTCATGCGTGGCAGGCGAGAATTCTACCACTGAACCACCAATGCTCCACAGATGCCTAATTTTACACTTACTCATGTACTTAAGTGTATAAAACAAAGCAGGAGTGTCAGGATGCCTTGCCTTGCCATCACCTCCAAGCCTACGTAACCAAGCCCAACTAGCACAGTCGCTAGAGCATAAGACTATTAATCGTAGGGTCATGTATTTGAGCTCCATGTTGGGCAGTTGTTTTTTTCTCTTCCTGTACCATTGTATGTGGAACAGTGTATACTTGCATCACCACAGCGCAAATGGCTGTCCTCACTTTCACAAAATGCACTGCTGATCCACAGATGCTTAATTTTAGACTTACTCATGTACTTTAGTGTACAAAACAAAGCAGAAGAGTCAGGATGCCTTGCCTTGCCATCACCACAACTCCTCGGTTACCAAGCATTGCTAACTCAGTCGGTAAAGCATGAGACTCTTAATCTCAGGGTCGTGGGTTCGAGCCCCACATTGGGCGGATGTTTTTTTTCTTTTCCTGTACCATTGTATGTGGAACACTGTCAACTTGCACCACCACAGCGCAAATGGCTGTCCTCACTTTCACAAAATGCACTGCCATATCAGCAAAAGCTCAGGACTGCATTGGCCGGGAATCAAACCCAGGCCTCCCGCGTGGCAGGCAAGAATTCTACAACTGAACCACCAATGCTCCACAGATACTTAATTTTACACTTACTCGTGTACTTTAGTGTATGAAACAAAGCAGGAGTGTCAGGATGCCTTGCCTGGCCATCACCTCCATGCATTCTCAACCAAGCCCGGCTAGCTCAGTCGGTAGAGTATGAGACTCTTAATCCCAGGGTTGAGGGTTCGAGCCCCACGTTGGGTGGATGTTTTTTCTTTTCCTGTACCATTGTATGTGGAACACTGTATACTTGCACCACCACAGCGCAAATGGCTGTCCTCACTTTCACAAAATACACTGCCATATCAGCAAAAACTCAGGACTGCATGGGCCGGGAATCAAACCCTGGCCTCCCGCATGGCAGGTGAGAATTCTACCACTGAACCACCAATTCTCCACAGATAATTAATTTTACACTTACTCGTGTACTTTAGTATATGAAACAAAGCAGGAGTGTCAGGATGCCTTGCCTTGCCATCACCTCCATACATTCTCAACCAAGCCTGGCTAGCTCAGTCGGTAGAGCATAAGACTCTTAATCTCAGGGTTGTGGGTTCGAGCCCCACGTTGGACGGATGTTTTTTCTTTTCCTGTACCATTGTATGTGGAACACTGTATACTTGCACCACCACAGCGCAAATGGCTGTCCTCACTTTCACAAAATACACTGCCATATCAGCAAAAACTCAGGACTGCATTTGCCGGGAATCGATTCCGGGCCTCACGCGTGGCAGGCGAGAATTCTACCACTGAACCACCAATGCTCCACAGATGCCTTATTTTACACTTACTGATGTACTTTAGTGTATAAAACAAAGCAGGAGTGTCAGGATGCCTTGCCATCACCTCCAAGCCTACGTAATCAAGCCCGACTAGCACAGTCGCTAGAGCATAAGACTATTAATCTTAGGGTCATGTATTTGAGCTCCATGTTGGTCAGTTGTTTTTTTCTCTTCCTGTACCATTGTATGTGGAACAGTGTATACTTGCATCACCACAGCGCAAATGGCTGTCCTCACTTTCACAAAATGCACTGCCCTATCAGCAAAAACTCAGGAATGTATTGACCGGGAATTGAACACGGCCTCCCACGTGGCCGGCTAGATTTCTACCACTGAACCACCAATGATCCACAGATGCTTAATTTTAGACTTACTCATGTACTTTAGTGTACAAAACAAAGCAGGAGAGTCAGGATGCCTTGCCTTGCCATCACCACAACTCCTCGGTTACCAAGCATTGCTAACTCAGTAGGTAAAGCATGAGACTCTTAATCTCAGGGTCGTGGGTTCGAGCCCCACATTGGGCAGATGTTTTTTTTCTTTTCCTGTACCATTGTATGTGGAACACTGTATACTTGCACCACCACAGCGCAAATGGCTGTCCTCACTTTCACAATATACACTGCCATATCAGCAAAAACTCAGGACTGCATTGGCCGGGAATCGAACCCGGGCCTCCAGCGTGGCAGGCGAGAATTCTACCACTGAACCACCAATGCTCCACAGATATTTAATTTTACACTTACTCATGTACTTTAGTGTATAAAACAAAGCAGGAGTGTCAGGATGCCTTGCCTTGCCATCACCTCCAAGCCTACGTAACCAAGCCCAACTAGCACAGTCGCTAGAGCATAAGACTATTAATCTAAGAGTCATGTATTTGAGCTCCATGTTGGGCATTTGTTTTTTTCTCTTCCTGTACCATTGTATGTGGAACAGTGTATACTTGCATCACCACAGCGCAAATGGCTGTCCTCACTTTCACAAAATGCACTGCAGATCCACAGATGCTTAATTTTAGACTTACTTATGTACTTTAGTGTACAAAACAAAGCAGGAGAGTCAGGATGCCTTGCCTTGCCATCACCACAACTCCTCGGTTACCAAGCATTGCTAACTCAGTCGGTAAAGCATGAGACTCTTAATCTCAGGGTCGTGGGTTCGAGCTCCACATTGGGCGGATGTTTTTTTTCTTTTCCTGTACCATTGTATGTGGAACACTGTCAACTTGCACCACCACAGCGCAAATGGCTGTCCTCACTTTCACAAAATGCACTGCCATATCAGCAAAAGCTCAGGACTGCATTGGCCGGGAATCGATTCCGGGCCTCACGCGTGGCAGGCGAGAATTCTACAACTGAACCACCAATGCTCCACAGATACTTAATTTTACACTTACTCGTGTACTTTAGTGTATGAAACAAAGCAGGAGTGTCAGGATGCCTTGCCTTGCCATCACCTCCATGCGTTCTCAGCCAAGCCTGGCTAGCTCAGTCGGTAGAGCATGAGACTCTTAATCTCAGGGTCGTGGGTTCGAGCCCCACATTGGGCGGATGTTTTTTCTTTTCCTGTACCATTGTATGTGGAACACTGTATACTTGCACCACCACAGCGCAAATTGCTGTCCTCACTTTCACAAAATACACTGCCATATCAGCAAAAACTCAGGACTTCATTGGCCGGGAATCGATTCCGGGCCTCACGCGTGGCAGGCGAGAATTCTACCACTGAACCACCAAAGCTCCACAGATGCCTAATTTTACACTTACTCATGTACTTTAGTGTATAAAACAAAGGGAGTGTCAGGATGCCTTGCCTTGCCATCACCTCCAAGCCTACGTAACCAAGCCCGACTAGCACAGTCGCTACAGCATAAGACTATTAATCTTAGGGTCATGTATTTGAGCTCCATGTTGGGCAGTTGTTTTTTTCTCTTCCTGTACCATTGTATGTGGAACAGTGTATACTTGCATCACCACAGCGCAAATGGCTGTCCTCACTTTCACAAAATGCACTGCCCTATCAGCAAAAACTCAGGAATGTATTGACCGGGAATTGAACCCGGCCTCCCACGTGGCCGGCTAGATTTCTACCACTGAACCACCAATGATCCACAGATGCTTAATTTTAGACTTACTCATGTACTTTAGGGTACAAAACAAAGCAGGAGAGTCAGGATGCCTTGCCTTGCCATCACCACAACTGCTCGGTTACCAAGCATTGCTAACTCAGTCGGTAAAGCATGAGACTCTTAATCTCAGGGTCGTGGGTTTCGAGCCCCACATTGGGCAGATGTTTTTTTTCTTTTCATGTACCATTGTATGTGGAACACTGTCAACTTGCACCACCACAGCGCAAATGGCTGTCCTCACTTTCACAAAATGCACTGCCATATCAGCAAAAACTCAGCACTGCATTGGCCGGGAATCGAACCCAGGCCTCCCGCGTGGCAGGCGAGAATTCTACCACTGAACCACCAATGCTCCACAGATACTTAATTTTACACTTACTCGTGTACTTTAGTGTATGAAACAAAGCAGGAGTGTCAGGATGCCTTGCCTTGCCATCACCTCCATACAATCTCAACCAAGCCTGGCTAGCTCAGTCGGTAGAGCATGAGACTCTTAATCTCAGGGTCGTGGGTTCGAGCCCCACATTGGGCGGATGTTTTTTTTCTTTTCCTGTACCATTGTATGTGGAACACTGTCAACTTGCACCACCACAGCGCAAATGGCTGTCCTCACTTTCACAAAATGCACTGCCATATCAGCAAAAGCTCAGGACTGCATTGGCCAGGAATCAAACCCGGGCCTCCCGCGTGGCAGGCGAGAATTCTACAACTGAACCACCAATGCTCCACAGATACTTAATTTTACACTTACTCGTGTACTTTAGTGTATGAAACAAAGCAGGAGTGTCAGGATGCCTTGCCTTGCCATCACCTCCATGCATTCTCAACCAAGCCCGGCTAGCTCAGTCGGTAGAGCATGAGACTCTTAATCTCAGGGTCGTGGGTTCGAGCCCCACGTTGGGCGGATGTTTTTTCTTTTCCTGTACCATTGTATGTGGAACACTGTATACTTGCACCACAACAGCGCTAATGGCTGTCCTCACTTTCACAAAATACACTGCCATATCAGCAAAAATTCAAGACTGCATTGGCCGGGAATCGATTCCGGGCCTCGCGCGTGGCAGGCGAGAATTCTACCACTGAACCACCAATGCTCCACAGATGCCTAATTTTACACTTACTCATGTACTTTAGTGTATAAAACAAAGCAGGAGTGTCAGGATGCCTTGCCTTGCCATCACCTCCAAGCCTACGTAACCAAGCCCGACTAGCACAGTCGCTAGAGCATAAGACTATTAATCTTAGGGTCATGTATTTGAGCTCCATGTTGGGCAGTTGTTTTTTTCTCTTCCTGTACCATTGTATGTGGAACAGTGTATACTTGCATCACCACAGCGCAAATGGCTGTCCTCACTTTCACAAAATGTACTGCCCTATCAGCAAAAACTCAGGAATGTATTGACCGGGAATTGAACCCGGCCTCCCACGTGGCCGGCTAGATTTCTACCACTGAACCACCAATGATCCACAGATTCTTAATTTTAGACTTACTCATGTACTTTAGTGTACAAAACAAAGCAGGAGAGTCAGGATGCCTTGACTTGCCATCACCACAACTCCTCGGTTACCAAGCATTGCTAACTCAGTCGGTAAAGCATGAGACTCTTAATCTCAGGGTCGTGGGTTCGAGCCCCACATTGGGCGGATATTTTTTTTCTTTTCCTGTACCATTGTATGTGGAACACTGTCAACTTGCACCACCACAGCGCAAATGGCTGTCCTCACTTTCACAAAATGCACTGCCATATCAGCAAAAGCTCAGGACTGCATTTGCCAGGAATCAAACCCGGGCCTCCCGCGTGGCAGGCGAGAATTCTATAACTGAACCACCAATGCTCCACAGATACTTAATTTTACACTTACTCGTGTACTTTAGTGTATGAAACAAAGCAGGAGTGTCAGGATGCCTTGCCTTGCCATCACCTCCATGCATTCTCAACCAAGCCCGGCTAGCTCAGTCGGTAGAGCATGAGACTCTTGATCTCAGGGTCGAGGGTTCGAGCCCCACGTTGGGCGGATGTTTTTTCTTTTCCTGTACCATTGTATGTGGAACACTGTATACTTGCACCACCACAGCGCAAATGGCTGTCCTCACTTTCACAAAATGCACTGCCATATCAGCAAAAACTCAGGACTGCATTGGCCGGGAATCGATTCCAGGCCTCCCACGTGGCAGGCGAGAATTCTACCACTGAACCACCAATGCTCCACAGATACTTAATTTTACACTTACTCGTGTACTTTAGTGTACAAAACAAAGCAGGAGAGTCAGGATGCCTTGTCTTGCCATCACCACAACGCCTTGGTTACCAAGCATTGCTAACTCAGTCAGTAAAGCATGAGACTCTTAATCTCAAGGTCGTGGGTTCGAGCCCCACATTGGGCGGATGTTTTTTTTCTTTTCCTGTACCATTGTATGTGGAACACTGTCAACTTGCACCACCACAGCGCAAATGGCTGTCCTCACTTTCACAAAATGCACTGCCATATCAGCAAAAACTCAGAACTGCATTGGCCGGGAATTGAACCCAGGACTCCCGCGTGGTAGGCGAGAATTCTACCACTGAACCACCAATGCTCCACAGATTCTTAATTTTACACTTACTCGTGTACTTTAGTGAATGAAACAAAGCAAGAGTGTCAGGATGCCTTGACTTGCCATTACCTCCATGCATTCTCACCCAAGCCCGGCTAGCTCAATCGGTAGAGCATGAGATTCTTAATCTCAGGGTCGTGGGTTTGAGCCCCACGTTGGGTGGATGTTTTTTCTTTTCCTGTACCATTGTATGTGGAACACTGTATACTTGCACCACCACAGCGCAAATGGCTGTCCTCACTTTCACAAAATACACTGCCATATCAGCAAAAACTCAGGACTGCATTGGCCGGGAATCGATTCCGGGCCTCACGCGTGGCAGGCGAGAATTCTACCACTGAACCACCAATGCTCCACAGATGCCTAATTTTACACTTACTCATGTACTTTAGTGTATAAAACAAAGCAGGAGTGTCAGGATGCCTTGCCTTGCCATCACCTCCAAGCCTACGTAACCAAGCCCGACTAGCACAGTCGCTAGAGCGTAAGACTATTAATCTTAGGGTCATGTATTTGAGCTCCATGTTGGGCAGTTGTTTTTTTCTCTTCCTGTACCATTGTATGTGGAACAGTGTATACTTGCATCACCACAGCGCAAATGGCTGTCCTCACTTTCACAAAATGCACTGCCATATCAGCAAAAGCTCAGGACTGGATTTGCCAGGAATCAAACCCGGGCCTCCCGCGTGGCAGGCGAGAATTCTACAACTGAACCACCAATGCTCCACAGATACTTAATTTTACACTTACTCGTGTACTTTAGTGTATGAAACAAAGCAGGAGTGTCAGGATGCCTTGCCTTGCCATCACCTCCATGCATTCTCAACTAAGCCCGGCTAGCTCAGTCGGTAGAGCATGAAACTCTTGATCTCAGGGTCGAGGGTTCGAGCCCCACGTTGGGCGGATGTTTTTTCTTTTCCTGTACCATTGTATGTGGAACACTGTATTCTTGCACCACCACAGCGCAAATGGCTGTCCTCACTTTCACAAAATACACTGCCATATCAGCAAAAACTCAGGACTGCATTGGCTGGGAATCGATTCCGGGCTTCACGCGTGGTAGGCGAGAATTCTACCACTGAACCACCAATGCTCCACAGATGCCTAATTTTACACTTACTCATGTACTTTAGTGTATAAAACAAAGCAGGAGTGTCAGGATGCCTTGCCTTGCCATCACCTCCAAGCCTACGTAACCAAGCCCGACTAGCACAGTCGCTAGAGCATAAGACTATTAATCTTAGGGTCATGTATTTGAGCTCCATGTTGGGCAGTTGTTTTTTTCTCTTCCTGTACCATTGTATGTGGAACAGTGTATACTTGCACCACCACAGCGCAAATGGCTGTCCTCACTTTCACAAAATGCACTGCCATATCAGCAAAAACTCAGGATTGCATTGGCCGGGAATCGAACCCTGGCCTCCCGCGTGTCAGGCGAGAATTCTACAACTGAACCACCAATGCTCCACAGATACTTAATTTTACACTTACTCATGTACTTTAGTGTATGAAACAAAGCAGGAGTGTCAGGATGCCTTGCCTTGCCATCACCTCCATACATTCTCAACCAAGCCTGGCTAGCTCAGTCGGTAGAGCATGAGACTCTTAATCTCAGGGTCGTGGGTTAGAGCCCCACGTTGGGCGGATGTTTTTTCCTTTCCTGTACCATTGTATGTGGAACACTGTATACTTGCACCACCACAGCGCAAATGGCTGTCCTCACTTTCACAAAATACACTGCCATATCAGCAAAAACTCAAGACTGCATTGGCCGGGAATCGATTCCGGGCCTCACGCGTGGCAGGCGAGAATTCTACCACTGAACCACCAATGCTCCACAGATGCCTAATTTTACACTTACTCATGTACTTTAGTGTATAAAACAAAGCAGGAGTGTCAGGATGCCTTGCCTTGCCATCACCTCCAAGCCTACGTAACCAAGCCCGACTAGCACAGTCGCTAGAGCATAAGACTATTAATCTTAGGGTCATGTATTTGAGCTCATGTTGGGCAGTTGTTTTTTTCTCTTCCTGTACCATTGTATGTGGAACAGTGTATACTTGCATCACCACAGCGCAAATGGCTGTCCTCACTTTCACAAAATGCACTGCCCTATCAGCAAAAACTCAGGAATGTATTGACCGGGAATTGAACCCGGCCTCCCACGTGGCCGGCTAGATTTCTACCACTGAACCACCAATGATCCACAGATGCTTAATTTTAGACTTACTCATGTACTTTAGTGTACAAAACAAAGCAGGAGAGTCAGGATGCCTTGTCTTGCCATCACCACAACGCCTCGGTTACCAAGCATTGCTAACTCAGTCAATAAAGCATGAGACTCTTAATCTCAGGGTCGTGGGTTCGAGCCCCACATTGGGCGGATGTTTTTTTTCTTTTCCTGTACCATTGTATGTGGAACACTGTCAACTTGCACCACCACAGTGCAAATGGCTGTCCTCACTTTCACAAAATGCACTGCCATATCAGCAAAAACTCAGGACTGTATTGGCCGGGAATCGAACCCGGGCCTCCCGCGTGGCAGGCGAAAATTCTACCACTGAACCACCAATGCTCCACAGAAGCCTAATTTTACACTTACTCATGTACTTTAGTGTATAAAACAAAGCAGGAGTGTCAGGATGCCTTGCCTTGCCATCACCTCCAAGCCTACGTAACCAAGCCCGACTAGCACAGTCGCTAGAGCATAAGACTATTAATCTTAGGGTCATGTATTTGAGCTCCATGTTGGGCAGTTGTTTTTTTCTCTTCCTGTACCATTGTATGTGGAACAGTGTATACTTGCATCACCACAGCGCAAATGGCTGTCCTCACTTTCACAAAATGCACTGCCCTATCAGCAAAAACTCAGGAATGTATTGACCGGGAATTGAACCAGGCCTCCCACGTGGCCGGCTAGATTTCTACCACTGAACCACCAATGATCCACAGATACTTAATTTTAGACTTACTCCTGTACTTTAGTGTACAAAACAAAGCAGGAGAGTCAGGATGCCTTGCCTTGCCATCACCACAACTCCTCGGTTACCAAGCATTACTAACTTAGTCGGTAAAGCATGAGACTCTTAATCTCAGGGTCGTGGGTTCGAGCCCCACATTGGGCAGATGTTTTTTTTCTTTTCCTGTACCATTGTATGTGGAACACTGTCAACTTGCACCACCACAGCGCAAATGGCTGTCCTCACTTTCACAAAATGCACTGCCATATCAGCAAAAACTCAGGACTGCATTGGCCGGGAATCGATTCCAGGCCTCCCGCGTGGCAGGCGAGAATTCTACCACTGAACCACCAATGCTCCACAGATACTTAATTTTACACTTACTCGTGTACTTTAGTGTATGAAACAAAGCAGGAGTGTCAGGATGCCTTGCCTTGCCATCACCTCCATACATTCTCAACCAAGCCTGGCTAGCTCAGTCGGTAGAGCATGAGACTCTTAATCTCAGGGTCGTGGGTTAGAGCCCCACGTTGGGCGGATGTTTTTTCCTTTCCTGTACCATTGTATGTGGAACACTGTATACTTGCACCACCACAGCGCAAATGGTTGTCCTCACTTTCACAAAATACACTGCCATATCAGCAAAAAACTCAGGACTGCGTTGGCCGGAAATCGAACCCGGGCCTCCCACGTGGCAGGCGAGAATTCTACCACTGAACCACCAATGCCCCACAGATACTTAATTTTACACTTACTCGTGTACTTTAGTGTATGAAACAAAGCAGGAGTGTCAGGATGCCTTGCCTTGCCATCACCTCCATACATTCTCAACCAAGCCTGGCTAGCTCAGTCGGTAGAGCATGAGACTCTTAATCTCAGGGTCGTGGGTTCGAGCCCCACGTTGGGTGGATGTTTTTTCTTTTCCTGTACCATTGTATGTGGAACACTGTATACTTGCACCACAACAGCGCAAATGGCTGTCCTCACTTTCACAAAATACACTGCCATATCAGCAAAAACTCAAGACTGCATTGGCCGGGAATCGATTCCGGGCCTCACGCGTGGCAGGCGAGAATTCTACCACTGAACCACCAATGCTCCACAGATGCCTAATTTTACACTTACTCATGTACTTTAGTGTATAAAACAAAGCAGGAGTGTCAGGATGCCTTGCCTTGCCATCACCTCCAAGCCTACGTAACCAAGCCCGACTAGCACAGTCGCTAGAGCATAAGACTATTAATCTTAGGGTCATGTATTTGAGCTCCATGTTGGGCAGTTGTTTTTTTCTCTTCCTGTACCATTGTATGTGGAACAGTGTATACTTGCATCACCACAGCGCAAATGGCTGTCCTCACTTTCACAAAATGCACTGCCCTATCAGCAAAAACTCAGGAATGTATTGACCGGGAATTGAACCCGGCCTCCCACGTGGCCGGCTAGATTTCTACCACTGAACCACCAATGATCCACAGATGCTTAATTTTAGACTTACTCATGTACTTTAGTGTACAAAACAAAGCAGGAGAGTCAGGATGCCTTTTCTTGCCATCACCACAACGCCTCGGTTAACAAGCATTGCTAACTCAGTCAGTAAAGCATGAGACTCTTAATCTCAGGGCTGTGGGTTCGAGCCCCACATTGGGCGTATGTTTTTTTTCTTTTCCTGTACCATTGTATGTGGAACACTGTCAACTTGCACCACCACAGCGCAAATGGCTGTCCTCACTTTCACAAAATGCACTGCTATATCAGCAAAAACTCAGAACTGCATTGGCCGGGAATTAAACCCAGGCCCCCCCCGCGTTGCAAGCGAGAACTCTACCACTGAACCACCAATGCTCCACAGATGCTTAATTTTAAACTTACTCGTGTACTTTAGTGTATGAAACAAAGCAGGAGTGTCAGGATGCCTTGCCTTGCCATCACCTCCATACATTCTCAACCAAGCCTGGCTATCTCAGTCGGTAGAGCATGAGTCTCTTAATCTCAGGGTCGTGGGTTCGAGGCCCACATTGGGCGGATGTTTTTTTTCTTTTCCTGTACCATAGTATGTGGAACACTGTCAACTTGCACCACCACAGCGCAAATGGCTGTCCTCACTTTCACAAAATGCACTGCCATATCAGCAAAAGCTCAGGACTGCATTGGCCGGGAATCGAACCCGGGCCTCCCGCATAGCAGGCGAGAATTCTACCACTGAACCACCAATGCTCCACAGACACTTAGTTTTACACTTACTCGTGTACTTTAGTGTATGAAACAAAGCTGGAGTGTCAGGATGCCTTGCCTTGCCATCACCTCCATGCATTCTCAACCAAGCCCGGCTAGCTCAGTCGGTAGAGCATGAGTCTCTTAATCTCAGGGTCGTGGGTTCGAGCCCCACGTTGAGCGGATATTTTTTCTTTTCCTGTACCATTGTATGTGGAACACTGTATACTTGCACCACCACAGCGCAAATGGCTGTCCTCACTTTCACAAAATACACTGCCATATCAGCAAAAACTCAGGACTGCATTGGCCGGGAATCGATTCCGGGCCTCACGCGTGGCAGGCGAGAATTCTACCACTGAACCACCAATGCTCCACAGATGCCTAATTTTACACTTACTCATGTACTTTAGTGTATAAAACAAAGCAGGAGTGTCAGGATGCCTTGCCTTGCCATCACCTCCAAGCCTACATAACCAAGCCCGACTAGCACAGTCGCTAGAGCATAAGACTATTAATCTTAGGGTCATGTATTTGAGCTCCATGTTGGGCAGTTGTTTTTTTCTCTTCCTGTACCATTGTATGTGGAACAGTGTATACTTGCATCACCACTGCGCAAATGGCTGTCCTCACTTTCACAAAATGCACTGCCCTATCAGCAAAAACTCAGGAATGTATTGACCGGGAATTGAACCCGGCCTCCCACGTGGCCGGCTAGATTTCTACCACTGAACCACCGATGATCCACAGATGCTTAATTTTAGACTTACTCATGTACTTTAGTGTACAAAACAAAGCAGGAGAGTCAGGATGCCTTGCCTTGCCATCACCACAACTCCTCGGTTACCAAGCATTGCTAACTCAGTCGGTAAAGCATGAGACTCTTAATCTCAGGGTCGTGGGTTCGAGCCCCACATTGGGCGGATGTTTTTTTTTCTTTTCCTGTACCATTGTATGTGGAACACTGTCAACTTGCACCACCACAGCGCAAATGGCTGTCCTCACTTTCACAAAAGGCACTGCCATATCAGCAAAAGCTCAGGACTGCATTGGCCGTGAATCGAACCCGGGCCTCCCGCGTGGCAGGCGAGAACTCTACCAATGAACCACCAATGCTCCACAGATACTTAATTTTACACTTACTTGTGTACTTTAGTGAATGAAACAAAGCTGGAGTGTCAGGATGCCTTGCCTTGCCATCACCTCCATGCATTCTCAACCAAGCCCGGCTAGCTCCATCGGTAGAGCATGAGACTCTTAATCTCAGGGTCGTGGGTTCGAGCCCCACGTTGGGTGGCTGTTTTTTCTTTTCCTGTACCATTGTATGTGGAACACTGTATACTTGCACCACCACAGCGCAAATGGCTGTCCTCACTTTCACAAAATACACTGCCATATCAGCAAAAACTCAGGACTGCATTGGCCGGGAATCGATTCCGGGCCTCACGCGTGGCAGGCGAGAATTCTACCACTGAACCACCAATGCTCCACAGATGCCTAATTTTACACTTACTCATGTACTTTAGTGTATAAAACAAAGCTGGAGTGTCAGGATGCCTTGCCTTGCCATCACCTCCAAGCCTACGTAACCAAGCCCGACTAGCACAGTCGCTAGAGCATAAGACTATTAATCTTAGGGTCATGTATTTGAGCTCCATGTTGGGCAGTTGTTTTTTTCTCTTCCTGTACCATTGTATGTGGAACAGTGTATACTTGCATCACCACAGCGCAAATGGCTGTCCTCACTTTCACAAAATGCACTGCCCTATCAGCAAAAACTCAGGAATGTATTGACCGGGAATTGAACCCGGCCTCCCACGTGGCCGGCTAGATTTCTACCACTGAACCACCAATGATCCACAGATGCTTAATTTTAGACTTACTCATGTACTTTAGTGTACAAAACAAAGCAGGAGAGTCAGGATGCCTTGCCTTGCCATCACCACAACTCCTCGGTTACCAAGCATTGCTAACTCAGTCAGTTAAAGCATGAGACTCTTAATCTCAGGGTCGTGGGTTCGAGCCCCACATTGGGCGGATGTTTTTTTTCTTTTCCTGTACCATTGTATGTGGAACACTGTCAACTTGCACCACCACAGCGCAAATGGCTGTCCTCACTTTCACAAAATGCACTGCCATATCAGCAAAAACTCAGGACTGCATTGGCCGGGAATCGAACCCGGGCCTCCCGCGTGGCAGGCAAGAATTCTACCACTGAACCACCAACGCTCCACAGATACTTAATTTTACACTTACTCGTGTACTTTAGTGTATGAAACAAAGCAGGAGTGTCAGGATGCCTTGCCTTGCCATCACCTCCATACATTCTCAACCAAGCCTGGCTAGCTCAGTCGGTAGAGCATGAGACTCTTAATCTCAGGGTAGTGGGTTAGAACCCCACGTTGGGCGGATGTTTTTTCTTTTCCTGTACTATTGTATGTGGAACACTGTATACTTGCACCACCACAGCGCAAATGGCTGTCCTCACTTTCACAAAATGCACTGCCATATCAGCAAAAGCTCAGGACTGCATTGGCCGGGAATCGAACCCGGACCTCCCGCGTGGCAGGCGAGAATTCTACCACTGAACCACCACTGCTCCACAGATATTTAATTTTACACTTACTCGTGTACTTTAGTGTATGAAACAAAGCAGGAGTGTCAGGATGCCTTGCCTTGCCATCACCTCCATGCATTCTCAACTAAGCCCGGCTAGCTCAGTCGGTAGAGCATGAGACTCTTAATCTCAGGGTCGTGGGTTCGAGCCCCACGTTGGGCGGATGTTTTTTCTTTTCCTGTACCATTGTATGTGGACACTGTATACTTGCACCACCACAGCGCAAATGGCTGTCCTCACTTTCACAAAATACACTGCCATATCAGCAAAAACTCAGGACTGCATTGGCCGGGAATCGATTCCGTGCCTCACGCGTGGCAGGCGAGAATTCTACCACTGAACCACCAATGCTCCACAGAAGCCTAATTTTACACTTACTCATGTACTTTAGTGTATAAAACAAAGCAGGAGTGTCAGGATGCCTTGCCTTGCCATCACCTCCAAGCCTACGTAACCAAGCCTGACTAGCACAGTCGCTAGAGCATAAGACTATTAATCTTAGGGTCATGTATTTGAGCTCCATGTTGGGCAGTTGTTTTTTTCTCTTCCTGTACCATTGTATGTGGAACAGTGTATACTTGCATCACCACAGCGCAAATGGCTGTCCTCACTTTCACAAAATGCACTGACCTATCAGCAAAAACTCAGGAATGTATTGACCGGGAATTGAACCCGGCCTCCCACGTGGCCGGCTAGATTTCTACCACTGAACCACCAATGATACACAGATGCTTAATTTTAGACTTACTCATGTACTTTAGTGTATGAAACAAAGCAGGAGTGTCAGGATGCCTTGCCTTGCCATCACCTCCATACATTCTCAACCAAGCCTGGCTAGCTCAGTCGGTAGAGCATGAGACTCTTAATCTCAGGGTCGTGGGTAATAGCCCCACGTTGGGCGGATGTTTTTTCTTTTCCTGTACCATTGTATGTGGAACACTGTATACTTGCACCACAACAGCGCAAATGGCTGTCCTCACTTTCACAAAATACACTGCCATTTCAGCAAAAACTCAGGACTGCATTGGCCGGGAATCGATTCCGGGCCTCACGCGTGGCAGGCGAGAATTCTACCACTGAACCACCAATGCTCCACAGATACTTAATTTTACACTTACTCATGTACTTTAGTGTATAAAACAAAGCAAGTGTGTCAGGATGCCTTGCCTTGCCATCACCTCCAAGCCTACGTAACCAAGCCCGACTAGCACAGTCGCTAGAGCATAAGACTATTAATCTTAGGGTCATGTATTTGAGCTCCATGTTGGGCAGTTGTTTTTTTCTCTTCCTGTACCATTGTATGTGGAACAGTGTATACTTGCATCACCACAGCGCAAATAGCTGTCCTCACTTTCACAAAATGCACTGCCCTATCAGCAAAAACTCAGGAATGTATTGACCGGGAATTGAACCCGGCCTCCCACGTGGCCGGCTAGATTTCTACCACTGAACCACCAATGATCCACAGATGCTTAATTTTAGACTTACTCATGTACTTTAGTGTACAAAACAAAGCAGGAGAGTCAGGATGCCTTGCCTTGCCATCACCACAACTCCTTGGTTACCAAGCATTGCTAACTCAGTCGGTAAAGCATGAGACTCTTAATCTCAAGGTCGTGGGTTCGAGCCACACATTGGGCGGATGTTTTTTTTCTTTTCCTGTACCATTGTATGTGGAACACTGTCAACTTGCACCACCACAGCGCAAATGGCTGTCCTCACTTTCACAAAATGCACTGCCATATCAGCAAAATTTCAAGACTGCATTGGCCAGAAATCAAACCCGGGCCTCCCGCGTGGCAGGCGAGAATTCTACCACTGAACCACCAATGCTCCACAGATACTTAATTTTACACTTACTCGTGTGCTTTAGTGTATGAAACAAAGCAGGAGTGTCAGGATGCCTTGCCTTGCCATCACCTCCATACATTCTCAACGAAGCCTGGCTAGCTCAGTCGGTAGAGCCTGAGACTCTTAATCTCAGGGTCGTGGGTTCGAGCCCCACGTTGGGCGGATGTTTTTTCTTTTCCTGTACCATAGTATGTGGAACACTGTCAACTTGCACCACCACAGCGCAAATGGCTGTCCTCACTTTCACAAAATGCACTGCCATATCAGCAAAAGCTCAGAACTGCATTGGCCGGGAATTGAACCCAGCCCCCCCCCGCGTTGCAAGCGAGAACTCTACCACTGAACCACCAATGCTCCACAGATGCTTAATTTTAAACTTATTCGTGTACTTTAGTGTATGAAACAAAGCAGGAGTGTCAGGATGCCTTGCCTTGCCATCACCTCCATACATTCTCAACCAAGCCTGGCTAGCTCAGTCGGTAGAGCATGAGTCTCTTAATCTCAGGGTTGTGGGTTAGAACCCCACGTTGGGCGGATGTTTTTTCTTTTCCTGTACCATTGTATGTGGTACACTGTATACTTGCACCACCGCAGCGCAAATGGCTGTCCTCACTTTCACAAAATGCACTGCCATATCAGCAAAAGCTCAGGACTGCATTGGCCGGGAATCGAACCCTGGCCTCCCACGTGGAAGGTGAGAATTCTACCACTGAACCACCAATGCTCCACAGATACTTAATTTTACACTTACTTGTGTACTTTAGTGTATGAAACAAAGCAGGAGTGTCAGGATGCCTTGCCTTGCCATCACCTCTAAACATGCTCAACCAAGCCTGGCTAGCTCAGTCAGTAGAGCATGAGACTCTTAATCTCAGGGTCGTGGGTTCGAGCCCCACGTTGGGCGGATGTTTTTTCTTTTCCTGTACCATTGTATGTGGAACACTGTATACTTGCACCACCACAGCACAAATGGCTGTCCTCACTTTCACAAAATACACTGCCATATCAGCAAAAACTCAGGACTGCATTGGCCGGGAATCGATTCCGGGCCTCACGCGTGGCAGGCGAGAATTCTACCACTGAACCACCAATGCTCCACAGATGCCTAATTTTACACTTACTCAAATACTTTAGTGTATAAAACAAAGCAGGAGTGTCAGGATGCCTTGCCTTGCCATCACCTCCAAGCCTACGTAACCAAGCCCGACTAGCACAGTCGCTAGAGCATAAGACTATTAATCTTAGGGTCATGTATTTGAGCTCCATGTTGGGCAGTTGTTTTTTTCTCTTCCTGTACCATTGTATGTGGAACAGTGTATACTTGCATCACCACAGCGCAAATGGCTGTCCTCACTTTCACAAAATGCGCTGCCCTATCAGCAAAAACTCAGGAATGTATTGACCGGGAATTGAACCCGGCCTCACACGTGGCCGGCTAGATTTCTACCACTGAACCACCAATGATCCACAGATGCTTAATTTTAGACTTACTCATGTACTTTAGTGTACAAAACAAAGCAGGAGAGTCAGGATGCCTTGCCTTGCCATCACCACAACTCCTCGGTTACCAAGCATTGCTAACTCAGTCGGTAAAGCATGAGACTCTTAATCTCAGGGTCGTGGGTTCGAACCCCACATTGGGCGGATGTTTTTTTCTTTTCCTGTACCATTGTATGTGGAACACTGTATACTTGCACCACCACAGCGCAAATGGCTGTCCTCACTTTCACAAAATGCACTGCCATATCAGCAAAAGCTCAGGACTGTATTGGCCGGGAATCGAACCCTGGCCTCCCGCGTGGCAGGCGAGAATTCTACCACTGAACCACCAATGCTCCACAGATACTTAATTTTACACTTACTCGTGTACTTTAGTGTATGAAACAAAGCAGGAGTGTCAGGATGCCTTGCCTTGCCATCACCTCCATGCATTCTCAACCAAGCCCGGCTAGCTCAGTCGGTAGAGCATGAGACTCTTAATCTCAGGGTCGTGGGTTCGAGCCCCACGTTGGGCGGATGTTTTTTCTTTTCCTGTACCATTGTATGTGGACACTGTATACTTGCACCACCGCAGCGCAAATGGCTGTCCTCACTTTCACAAAATACACTGCCATATCAGCAAAAACTCAGGACTGCATTGGCCGGGAATCGATTCCGTGCCTCACGCGTGGCAGGCGAGAATTCTACCACTGAACCACCAATGCTCCACAGATGCCTAATTTTACACTTACTCATGTACTTTAGTGTATAAAACAAAGCAGGAGTGTCAGGATGCCTTACCTTGCCATCACCTCCAAGCCTACGTAACCAAGCCCGACTAGCACAGTCGCTAGAGCATAAGACTATTAATCTTAGGGTCATGTATTTGAGCTCCATGTTGGGCAGTTGTTTTTTTCTCTTCCTGTACCATTGTATGTGGAACAGTGTATACTTGCATCACCACAGCGCAAATGGCTGTCCTCACTTTCACAAAATGCACTGCCCTATCAGCAAAAACTCAGGAATGTATTGACCGGGAATTGAACCCGGCCTCCCACGTGGCCGGCTAGATTTCTACCACTGAACCACCAATGATACACAGATGCTTAATTTTAGACTTACTCATGTACTTTAGTGTATGAAACAAAGCAGGAGTGTCAGGATGCCTTGCCTTGCCATCACCTCCATACATTCTCAACCAAGCCTGGCTAGCTCAGTCGGTAGAGCATGAGACTCTTAATCTCAGGGTCGTGGGTAATAGCCCCACGTTGGGCGGATGTTTTTTCTTTTCCAGTACCATTGTATGTGGAACACTGTATACTTGCACCACAACAGCGCAAATGGCTGTCCTCACTTTCACAAAATAAACTGCCATATCAGCAAAAACTCAGGACTGCATTGGCCGGGAATCGATTCCGGGCCTCACGCGTGGCAGGCGAGAATTCTACCACTGAACCACCAATGCTCCACAGATACTTAATTTTACACTTACTCATGTACTTTAGTGTATAAAACAAAGCAGGTGTGTCAGGATGCCTTGCCTTGCCATCACCTCCAAGCCTACGTAACCAAGCCCGACTAGCACAGTCGCTAGAGCATAAGACTATTAATCTTAGGGTCATGTATTTGAGCTCCATGTTGGCCAGTTGTTTTTTTCTCTTCCTGTACCATTGTATGTGGAACAGTGTATACTTGCATCACCACAGCGCAAATGGCTGTCCTCACTTTCACAAAATGCACTGCAATATCAGCAAAAACTCAGGACTGCATTGGCCGGGAATCGATTCCGGGCCTCACGCGTGGCAGGCGAGAATTCTACCACTGAACCACCAATGCTCCACAGATACTTAATTTTACACTTACTCATGTACTTTAGTGTATAAAACAAAGCAGGTGTGTCAGGATGCCTTGCCTTGCCATCACCTCCAAGCCTACGTAACCAAGCCCGACTAGCACAGTCGCTAGAGCATAAGACTATTAATCTTAGGGTCATGTATTTGAGCTCCATGTTGGCCAGTTGTTTTTTTCTCTTCCTGTACCATTGTATGTGGAACAGTGTATACTTGCATCACCACAGCGCAAATGGCTGTCCTCACTTTCACAAAATGCACTGCCCTATCAGCAAAAACTCAGGAATGTATTGACCGGGAATTGAACCCGGCCTCCCACGTGGCCGGCTAGATTTCTACCACTGAACCACCAATGATCCACAGATGCTTAATTTTAGACTTACTCATGTACTTTAGTGTACAAAACAAAGCAGGAGAGTCAGGATGCCTTGCCTTGCCATCACCACAACTCCTCGGTTACCAAGCATTGCTAACTCAGTCGGTAAAACATGAGACTCTTAATCTCAGGGTCGTGGGTTCGAGGCCCACATTGGGCGGATGTTTTTTTTCTTTTCCTGTACCATAGTATGTGGAACACTGTCAACTTGCACCACCACAGCGCAAATGGCTGTCCTCACTTTCACAAAATGCACTGCCATATCAGCAAAAGCTCAGGACTGCATTGGCCGGGAATCGAACCCGGGCCTCCCGCATGGCATTCGAGAATTCTACCACTGAACCACCAATGCTCCACAGATACTTAGTTTTACACTTACTCGTGTACTTTAGTGTATGAAACAAAGCTGGAGTGTCAGGATGCCTTGCCTTGCCATCACCTCCATGCATTCTCAACCAAGCCCGGCTAGCTCAGTCGGTAGAGCATGAGACTCTTAATCTCAGGGTCGTGGGTTCGAGCCCCACGTTGGGCGGATGTTTTTTCTTTTCCTGTACCATTGTATGTGGACACTGTATACTTGCACCACCACAGCGCAAATGGCTGTCCTCACTTTCACAAAATACACTGCCATATCAGCAAAAACTCAGGACTGCATTGGCCGGGAATCGATTCCGTGCCTCACGCGTGGCAGGCGAGAATTCTACCACTGAACCACCAATGCTCCACAGATGCCTAATTTTACACTTACTCAAATACTTTAGTGTATAAAACAAAGCAGGAGTGTCAGGATGCCTTGCCTTGCCATCACCTCCAAGCCTACGTAACCAAGCCCGACTAGCACAGTCGCTAGAGCATAAGACTATTAATCTTAGGGTCATGTATTTGAGCTCCATGTTGGGCAGTTGTTTTTTTCTCTTCCTGTACCATTGTATGTGGAACAGTGTATACTTGCATCACCACAGCGCAAATGGCTGTCCTCACTTTCACAAAATGCGCTGCCCTATCAGCAAAAACTCAGGAATGTATTGACCGGGAATTGAACCCGGCCTCACACGTGGCCGGCTAGATTTCTACCACTGAACCACCAATGATCCACAGATGCTTAATTTTAGACTTACTCATGTACTTTAGTGTACAAAACAAAGCAGGAGAGTCAGGATGCCTTGCCTTGCCATCACCACAACTCCTCGGTTACCAAGCATTGCTAACTCAGTCGGTAAAGCATGAGACTCTTAATCTCAGGGTCGTGGGTTCGAACCCCACATTGGGCGGATGTTTTTTTCTTTTCCTGTACCATTGTATGTGGAACACTGTATACTTGCACCACCACAGCGCAAATGGCTGTCCTCACTTTCACAAAATGCACTGCCATATCAGCAAAAGCTCAGGACTGTATTGGCCGGGAATCGAACCCTGGCCTCCCGCGTGGCAGGCGAGAATTCTACCACTGAACCACCAATGCTCCACAGATACTTAATTTTACACTTACTCGTGTACTTTAGTGTATGAAACAAAGCAGGAGTGTCAGGATGCCTTGCCTTGCCATCACCTCCATGCATTCTCAACCAAGCCCGGCTAGCTCAGTCGGTAGAGCATGAGACTCTTAATCTCAGGGTCGTGGGTTCGAGCCCCACGTTGGGCGGATGTTTTTTCTTTTCCTGTACCATTGTATGTGGACACTGTATACTTGCACCACCACAGCGCAAATGGCTGTCCTCACTTTCACAAAATACACTGCCATATCAGCAAAAACTCAGGACTGCATTGGCCGGGAATCGATTCCGTGCCTCACGCGTGGCAGGCGAGAATTCTACCACTGAACCACCAATGCTCCACAGATGCCTAATTTTACACTTACTCATGTACTTTAGTGTATAAAACAAAGCAGGAGTGTCAGGATGCCTTACCTTGCCATCACCTCCAAGCCTACGTAACCAAGCCCGACTAGCACAGTCGCTAGAGCATAAGACTATTAATCTTAGGGTCATGTATTTGAGCTCCATGTTGGGCAGTTGTTTTTTTCTCTTCCTGTACCATTGTATGTGGAACAGTGTATACTTGCATCACCACAGCGCAAATGGCTGTCCTCACTTTCACAAAATGCACTGCCCTATCAGCAAAAACTCAGGAATGTATTGACCGGGAATTGAACCCGGCCTCCCACGTGGCCGGCTAGATTTCTACCACTGAACCACCAATGATACACAGATGCTTAATTTTAGACTTACTCATGTACTTTAGTGTATGAAACAAAGCAGGAGTGTCAGGATGCCTTGCCTTGCCATCACCTCCATACATTCTCAACCAAGCCTGGCTAGCTCAGTCGGTAGAGCATGAGACTCTTAATCTCAGGGTCGTGGGTAATAGCCCCACGTTGGGCGGATGTTTTTTCTTTTCCAGTACCATTGTATGTGGAACACTGTATACTTGCACCACAACAGCGCAAATGGCTGTCCTCACTTTCACAAAATAAACTGCCATATCAGCAAAAACTCAGGACTGCATTGGCCGGGAATCAATTCCGGGCCTCACGCGTGGCAGGCGAGAATTCTACCACTGAACCACCAATGCTCCACAGATACTTAATTTTACACTTACTCATGTACTTTAGTGTATAAAACAAAGCAGGTGTGTCAGGATGCCTTGCCTTGCCATCACCTCCAAGCCTACGTAACCAAGCCCGACTAGCACAGTCGCTAGAGCATAAGACTATTAATCTTAGGGTCATGTATTTGAGCTCCATGTTGGCCAGTTGTTTTTTTCTCTTCCTGTACCATTGTATGTGGAACAGTGTATACTTGCATCACCACAGCGCAAATGGCTGTCCTCACTTTCACAAAATGCACTGCAATATCAGCAAAAACTCAGGACTGCATTGGCCGGGAATCGATTCCGGGCCTCACGCGTGGCAGGCGAGAATTCTACCACTGAACCACCAATGCTCCACAGATACTTAATTTTACACTTACTCATGTACTTTAGTGTATAAAACAAAGCAGGTGTGTCAGGATGCCTTGCCTTGCCATCACCTCCAAGCCTACGTAACCAAGCCCGACTAGCACAGTCGCTAGAGCATAAGACTATTAATCTTAGGGTCATGTATTTGAGCTCCATGTTGGCCAGTTGTTTTTTTCTCTTCCTGTACCATTGTATGTGGAACAGTGTATACTTGCATCACCACAGCGCAAATGGCTGTCCTCACTTTCACAAAATGCACTGCCCTATCAGCAAAAACTCAGGAATGTATTGACCGGGAACTGAACCCGGCCTCCCACGTGGCCGGCTAGATTTCTACCACTGAACCACCAATGATCCACAGATGCTTAATTTTAGACTTACTCATGTACTTTAGTGTACAAAACAAAGCAGGAGAGTCAGGATGCCTTGCCTTGCCATCACCACAACTCCTCGGTTACCAAGCATTGCTAACTCAGTCGGTAAAGCATGAGACTCTTAATCTCAGGGTCGTGGGTTCGAGCCCCACATTGGGCGGATGTTTTTTTTCTTTTCCTGTACCATTGTATGTGGAACACTGTATACTTGCACCACAACAGCGCAAATGGCTGTCCTCACTTTCACAAAATACACTGCCATATCAGCAAAAACTCAGGACTGCATTGGCCGGGAATCGATTCCGGGCCTCACGCGTGGCAGGCGAGAATTCTACCACTGAACCAGCAATGCTCCACAGATGCCTAATTTTACACTTACTCATGTACTTTAGTGTATAAAACAAAGCAGGAGTGTCAGGATGCCTTGCCTTGCCATCACCTCCAAGCCTACGTAACCAAGCCCGACTAGCACAGTCGCTAGAGCATAAGACTATTAATCTTAGGGTCATGTATTTGAGCTCCATGTTGGGCAGTTGTTTTTTTCTCTTCCTGTACCATTGTATGTGGAACAGTGTATACTTGCATCACCACAGCGCAAATGGCTGTCCTCACTTTCACAAAATGCACTGCCCTATCAGCAAAAACTCAGGAATGTATTGACCGGGAATTGAACCCGGCCTCCCATGTGGCCGGCTAGATTTCTACCACTGAACCACCAATGATCCACAGATGCTTAATTTTAGACTTACTCATGTACTTTAGTGTACAAAACAAAGCAGGAGAGTCAGGATGCCTTGCCTTGCCATCACCACAACTCCTTGGTTACCAAGCATTGCTAACTCAGTCGGTAAAGCATGAGACTCTTAATCTCAAGGTCGTGGGTTCGAGCCACACATTGGGCGGATGTTTTTTTTCTTTTCCTGTACCATTGTATGTGGAACACTGTCAACTTGCACCACCACAGCGCAAATGGCTGTCCTCACTTTCACAAAATGCACTGCCATATCAGCAAAATTTCAAGACTGCATTGGCCAGAAATCAAACCCGGGCCTCCCGCGTGGCAGGCGAGAATTCTACCACTGAACCACCAATGCTCCACAGATACTTAATTTTACACTTACTCGTGTGCTTTAGTGTATGAAACAAAGCAGGAGTGTCAGGATGCCTTGCCTTGCCATCACCTCCATACATTCTCAACGAAGCCTGGCTAGCTCAGTCGGTAGAGCCTGAGACTCTTAATCTCAGGGTCGTGGGTTTGAGCCCCACGTTGGGCGGATGTTTTTTCTTTTCCTGTACCATTGTATGTGGAACACTGTCAACTTGCACCACCACAGCGCAAATGGCTGTCCTCACTTTCACAAAATGCACTGCCATATCAGCAAAAACTCAGGACTGCATTGGCCGGGAATCGATTCCAGGCCTCCCGCGTGGCAGGCGAGAATTCTACCACTGAACCACCAATGCTCCACAGATACTTAATTTTACACTTACTCGTGTTCTTTAGTGTATGAAACAAAGCAGGAGTGTCAGGATGCCTTGCCTTGCCATCACCTCCATACATTCTCAACCAAGACTGGCTAGCTCAGTCGGCAGAGCATGAGACTCTTAATCTCAGGGTCGTGGGTTAGAGCCCCACGTTGGGCGGATGTTTTTTCTTTTCCTGTACCATTGTATGTGGAACACTGTATACTTGCACCACCACAGCGCAAATGGTTGTCCTCACTTTCACAAAATACACTGCCATATCAGCAAAAACTCAGGACTGCATTGGCCAGAAATCGAACCCAGGCCTCCCGCGTGGCAGGCGAGAATTCTACCACTGAACCACCAATGCCCCACAGATACTTAATTTTACACTTACTCGTGTACTTTAGTGTATGAAACAAAGCAGGAGTGTCAGGATGCCTTGCCTTGCCATCACCTCCATACATTCTCAACCAAGCCTGGCTAGCTCAGTCGGTAGAGCATGAGACTCTTAATCTCAGGGTCGTGGGTTCGAGCCCCACGTTGGGCGGATGTTTTTTCTTTTCCTGTACCATTGTATGTGGAACACTGTATACTTGCACCACCACAGCGCAAATGGCTGTCCTCACTTTCACAAAATACACTGCCATATCAGCAAAAACTCAGGACTGCATTGGCCGGGAATCGATTCCGGGCCTCACGCGTGGCAGGCGAGAATTCTACCACTGAACCACCAATGCTCCACAGATGCCTAATTTTACACTTACTCATGTACTTTAGTGTATAAAACAAAGCTGGAGTGTCAGGATGCCTTGCCTTGCCATCACCTCCAAGCCTACGTAACCAAGCCCGACTTGCACAGTCGCTAGAGCATAAGACTATTATTCTTAGGGTCATGTATTTGAGCTCCATGTTGGGCAGTTGTTTTTTTCTCTTCCTGTACCATTGTATGTGGAACAGTGTATACTTGCATCACCACAGCGCAAATGGCTGTCCTCACTTTCACAAAATGCACTGCCCTATCAGCAAAAACTCAGGAATGTATTGACCGGGAATTGAACCCGGCCTCCCACGTGGCCGGCTAGATTTCTACCACTGAACCACCAATGATCCACAGATGCTCAATTTTAGACTTACTCATGTACTTTAGTGTACAAAACAAAGCAGGAGAGTCAGGATGCCTTGCCTTGCCATCACCACAACTCCTCAGTTACCAAGCATTGCTAACTCAGTCAGTTAAAGCATGAGACTCTTAATCTCAGGGTCGTGGGTTCAAGCCCCACATTGGGCGTATGTTTTCTTTCTTTTCCTGTACCATTGTATGTGGAACACTGTCAACTTGCACCACCACAGCGCAAATGGCTGTCCTCACTTTCACAAAATGCACTGCCATATCAGCAAAAACTCAGGACTGCATTGGCCGGGAATCGAACCCGGGCCTCCAGCGTGGCAGGCGAGAATTCTACCACTGAACCACCAATGCTCCACAGATACTTAATTTTACACTTACTCGCGTACTTTAGTGTATGAAACAAAGCAGGAGTGTCAGGATGCCTTGCCTTGCCATCACCTCAATACATTCTCAACCAAGCCTGGCTAGCTCAGTCGGTAGAGCATGAGTCTCTTAATCTCAGGTTCGTGGGTTAGAACCCCACGTTGGGCGGTTGTTTTTTCTTTTCCTGTACCATTGTATGTGGAACACTGTATACTTGCACCACCACAGCGCAAATGGCTGTCCTCACTTTCACAAAATGCACTGCCATATCAGCAAAAGCTCAGGACTGCATTGGCCGGGTATCGAACCCTGGCATCCCGCGTGGCAGGCGAGAATTCTACCACTGAACCACCAATGCTCCACAGATACTTAATTTTACACTTACTCGTGTACTTTAGTGTATGAAACAAAGCAGGAGTGTCAGGATGCCTTGCCTTGCCATCACCTCCATGCATTCTCAACCAAGCCCGGCTAGCTCAGTCGGTAGAGCATGAGACTCTTAATCTCAGGGTCGTGGGTTCGAGCCCCACGTTGGGCGGATGTTTTTTCTTTTCCTGTATTATTGTATGTGGAACACTGTATACTTGCACCACCACAGCGCAAATGGCTGTCATCACTTTCACAAAATACACTGCCATATCAGCAAAAACTCAGGACTGCATTGGCCGGGAATCGATTCCGGGCCTCACGCGTGGCAGGCGAGAATTCTACCACTGAACCACCAATGCTCCACAGATGCCTAATTTTACACTTACTCATGTACTTTAGTGTATAAAACAAAGCAGGAGTGTCAGGATGCCTTGCCTTGCCATCACCTCCAAGCCTACGTAACCAAGCCCGACTAGCACAGTCGCTAGAGCATAAGACTATTAATCTTAGGGTCATGTATTTGAGCTCCATGTTGGGCAGTTGTTTTTTTCTCTTCCTGTACCATTGTATGTGGAACAGTGTATACTTGCATCACCACAGCGCAAATGGCTGTCCTCACTTTCACAAAATGCACTGCCCTATCAGCAAAAACTCAGGAATGTATTGACCGGGAATTGAACCCGGCCTCCCACGTGGCCGGCTAGATTTCTACCACTGAACCACCAATGATCCACGGATGCTTAATTTTAGACTTACTCATGTACTTTAGTGTACAAAACAAAGCAGGAGAGTCAGGATGCCTTGCCTTGCCATCACCACAACTCCTCAGTTACCAAGCATTGCTAACTCAGTCGGTAAAGCATGAGACTCTTAATCTCAGGGTCGTGGGTTCGAGCCCCACATTGGGCGGATGTTTTTTTTTCGTTTCCTGTACCATTGTATGTGGAACACTGTCAACTTGCACCACCACAGCGCAAATGGCTGTCCTCACTTTCACAAAAGGCACTGCCATATCAGCAAAAGCTCAGGACTGCATTGGCCGTGAATCGAACCCGGGCCTCCCGCGTGGCGGGCGAGAACTCTACCAATGAAGCACCAATGCTCCACAGATACTTAATTTTACACTTACTTGTGTACTTTAGTGAATGAAACAAAGCTGGAGTGTCAGGATGCCTTGCCTTGCCATCACCTCCATGCATTCTCAACCAAGCCCGGCTAGCTCCATCGGTAGAGCATGAGACTCTTAATCTCAGGGTCGTGGGTTCGAGCCCCACGTTGGGTGGCTGTTTTTTCTTTTCCTGTACCATTGTATGTGGAACACTGTATACTTGCACCACAACAGCGCAAATGGCTGTCCTCACTTTCACAAAATACACTGCCATATCAGCAAAAACTCAGGACTGCATTTGCCGGGAATCGATTCCGGGCCTCACGCGTGGCAGGCGAGAATTCTACCACTGAACCACCAATGCTCCACAGATACTTAATTTTACACTTACTCATGTACTTTAGTGTATAAAACAAAGCAGGTGTGTCAGGATGCCTTGCCTTGCCATCACCTCCAAGCCTACGTAACCAAGCCCGACTAGCACAGTCGCTAGAGCATAAGACTATTAATCTTAGGGTCATGTATTTGAGCTCCATGTTGGGCAGTTGTTTTTTTCTCTTCCTGTACCATTGTATGTGGAACAGTGTATACTTGCATCACCACAGCGCAAATGGCTGTCCTCACTTTCACAAAATGCACTGCCCTATCAGCAAAAACTCAGGAATGTATTGACCGGGAATTGAACCCGGCCTCCCACGTGGCCGGCTAGATTTCTACCACTGAACCACCAATGATCCACAGATGCTTAATTTTAGACTTACTCATGTACTTTAGTGTACAAAACAAAGCAGGAGAGTCAGGATGCCTTGCCTTGCCATCACCACAACTCCTCGGTTACCAAGCATTGCTAACTCAGTCGGTAAAGCATGAGACTCTTAATCTCAGGGTCGTGGGTTCGAGCCCCACATTGGGCGGATGTTTTTTTTCTTTTCCTGTACCATTGTATGTGGAACACTGTCAACTTGCACCACCACAGCGCAAATGGCTGTCCTCACTTTCACAAAATGCACTGCCATATCAGCAAAAACTCAGGACTGCATTGGCCGGGAATCAAACCCGGGCCTCCCTCGTGGCAGGCGAGAATTCTACCACTGAACCACCAATGCTCCACAGATACTTAATTTTACACTTACTCGTGTACTTTAGTGTATGAAACAAAGCAGGATTGTCAGGATGCCTTGCCTTGCCATCACCTCCATATATTCTCAACGAAGCCTGGCTAGCTCAGTCGGTAGAGCCTGAGACTCTTAATCTCAGGGTCGTGGGTTCGAGCCCCACGTTGGGCGGATGTTTTTTCTTTTCCTGTACCATTGTATGTGGAACACTGTATACTTGCACCACCACAGCGCAAATGGCTGTCCTCACTTTCACAAAATACACTGCCATATCAGCAAAAACTCAGGACTGCATTGGCCGTGAATCAATTCCGGGCCTCACGCGTGGCAGGCAAGAATTCTACCACTGAACCAGCAATGCTCCACAGATGCCTAATTTTACACTTACTCATGTACTTTAGTGTATAAAACAAAGCAGGAGTGTCAGGATGCCTTGCCTTGCCATCACCTCCAAGCCTACGTAACCAAGCCCGACTAGCACAGTCGCTAGAGCATAAGACTATTAATCTTAGGGTCATGTATTTGAGCTCCATGTTGGGCAGTTGTTTTTTTCTCTTCCTGTACCATTGTATGTGGAACAGTGTATACTTGCATCACCACAGTGCAAATGGCTGTCCTCACTTTCACAAAATGCACTGCCCTATCAGCAAAAACTCAGGAATGTATTGACCTGGAATTGAACCCGGCCTCCCACGTGGCCGGCTAGATTTCTACCACTGAACCACCAATGATCCACAGATGCTTAATTTTAGACTTACTCATGTACTTTAGTGTACAAAACAAAGCAGGAGAGTCAGGATGCCTTGCCTTGCCATCACCACAACTCCTTGGTTACCAAGCATTGCTAACTCAGTCGGTAAAGCATGAGACTCTTAATCTCAAGGTCGTGGGTTCGAGCCACACATTGGGCGGATGTTTTTTTTCTTTTCCTGTACCATTGTATGTGGAACACTGTCAACTTGCACCACCACAGCGCAAATGGTTGTCCTCACTTTCACAAAATGCACTGCCATATCAGCAAAAACTCAGGACTGCATTGGCCGGGAATCGAACCCGGGCCTCCCTCGTGGCAGGCGAGAATTCTACCACTGAACCACCAATGCTCCACAGATACTTAATTTTACACTTACTCGTGTACTTTAGTGTATGAAACAAAGCAGGAGTGTCAGCATGCCTTGCCTTGCCATCACCTCCATACATTCTCAACCAATCCTGGCTAGCTCAGTCGGTAGAGCATGAAACTCTTAATCTCATGGTCGTGGGTTCGAGCCCCACGTTGGGCCGATGTTTTTTCTTTTCCTGTACCATTGTATGTGGAACACTGTCAACTTGCACCACCACAGCGCAAATGGCTGTCCTCACTTTCACAAAATACACTGCCATATCAGCAAAAACTCAGGACTGCATTGGCCCGGAATCGATTCCGGGCCTCACGCGTGGCAGGCGAGAATTCTACCACTGAACCACCAATGCTCCACAGATGCCTAATTTTACACTTACTTATGTACTTTAGTGTATAAAACAAAGCAGGAGTGTCAGGATGCCTTGCCTTGCCATCACCTCCAAGCCTACGTAACCAAGCCCGACTAGCACAGTCGCTAGAGCATAAGACTATTAATCTTAGGGTCATGTATTTGAGCTCCATGTTGGGCAGTTGTTTTTTTCTCTTCCTGTACCATTGTATGTGGAACAGTGTATACTTGCATCACCACAGCGCAAATGGCTGTCCTCACTTTCACAAAATGCACTGCCCTATCAGCAAAAACTCAGGAATGTATTGACCGGGAATTGAACCCGGCCTCCCACGTGGCCGGCTAGATTTCTACCACTGAACCACCAATGATCCACAGATGCTTAATTTTAGACTTACTCATGTACTTTAGTGTACAAAACAAAGCAGGAGAGTCAGGATGCCTTGCCTTGCCATCACCACAACTCCTCGGTTACCAAGCATTGCTAACTCAGTCGGTAAAGCATGAGACTCTTAATCTCAGGGTCGTGGGTTCGAGCCCCACATTGGGCGGATGTTTTTTTTTCTTTTCCTGTACCATTGTATGTGGAACACTGTCAACTTGCACCACCACAGCGCAAATGGCTGTCCTCACTTTCACAAAATAAACTGCCATATCAGCAAAATTTCAAGACTGCATTGGCCAGAAATCAAACCCAGGCCTCCCGCGTGGCAGGCGAGAATTCTACCACTGAACCACCAATGCTCCACAGATACTTAATTTTACACTTACTCGTGTGCTTTAGTGTATGAAACAAAGCAGGAGTGTCAGGATGCCTTGCCTTGCCATCACCTCCATACATTCTCAGCGAAGCCTGGCTAGCTCAGTCGGTAGAGCCTGAGACTCTTAATCTCAGGGTCATGGGTTCGAGCCCCACGTTGGGCGGATGTTTTTTCTTTTCCTGTACCATTGTATGTGGAACACTGTATACTTGCACCACCACAGCGCAAATGGCTGTCCTCACTTTCACAAAATACACTGCCATATCAGCAAAAACTCAGGACTGCATTGGCCGTAAATCAATTCCGGGCCTCACGCGTGGCAGGCGAGAATTCTACCACTGAACCAGCAATGCTCCACAGATGCCTAATTTTACACTTACTCATGTACTTTAGTGTATAAAACAAAGCAGGAGTGTCAGGATGCCTTGCCTTGCCATCACCTCCAAGCCTACATAACCAAGCCCGACCTAGCACAGTCGCTAGAGCATAAGACTATTAATCTTAGGGTCATGTATTTGAGCTCCATGTTGGGCAGTTGTTTTTTTCTCTTCCTGTACCATTGTATGTGGAACAGTGTATACTTGCATCACCACAGTGCAAATGGCTGTCCTCACTTTCACAAAATGCACTGCCCTATCAGCAAAAACTCAGGAATGTATTGACCGGGAACTGAACCCGGCCTCCCACGTGGCCGGCTAGATTTCTACCACTGAACCACCAATGATCCACAGATGCTTAATTTTAGACTTACTCATGTACTTTAGTGTACAAAACAAAGCAGGAGAGTCAGGATGCCTTGCCTTGCCATCACCACAACTCGTTGGTTACCAAGCATTGCTAACTCAGTCGGTAAAGCATGAGACTCTTAATCTCAAGGTCGTGGGTTCGAGCCACACATTGGGTGGATGTTTTTTTTCTTTTCCTGTACCATTGCATGTGGAACACTGTCAACTTGCACCACCACAGCGCAAATGGCTGTCCTCACTTTCACAAAATGCACTGCCATATCAGCAAAAACTCAGGACTGCATTGGCCGGGAATCGTACCCAGGCCTCCCTCGTGGCAGGCGAGAATTCTACCACTGAACCACCAATGCTCCACAGATACTTAATTTTACCCTTACTCGTGTACTTTAGTGTATGAAACAAAGCAGGAGTGTCAGCATGCCTTGCCTTGCCATCACCTCCATACATTCTCAACCAATCCTGGCTAGCTCAGTCGGTAGAGCATGAGACTCTTAATCTCAGGGTCGTGGGTTCGAGCCCCACGTTGGGCTGATGTTTTTTCTTTTCCTGTACCATTGTATGTGGAACACTGTCAACTTGCACCACCACAGCGCAAATGGCTGTCCTCACTTTCACAAAATACACTGCCATATCAGCAAAAACTCAGGACTGCATTGGCCGGGAATCGATATCGGGCCTCACGAGTGGCAGGCGAGAATTCTACCACTGAACCACCAATGCTCCACTGATGCCTAATTTTACCCTTACTCATGTACTTTAGTGTATAAAACAAAGCAGGAGTGTCAGGATGCCTTGCCTTGCCATCACCTCCAAGCCTACGTAACCAAGCCCGACTAGCACAGTCGCTAGAGCATAAGACTATTAATCTTAGGGTCATGTATTTGAGCTCCATGTTGGGCAGTTGTTTTTTTCTCTTCCTGTACCATTGTATGTGGAACAGTGTATACTTGCATCACCAAAGCGCAAATGGCTGTCCTCACTTTCACAAAATGCACTGCCCTATCAGCAAAAACTCAGGAATGTATTGACCGGGAATTGAACCCGGCCTCCCACGTGGCCGGCTAGATTTCTACCACTGAACCACCAATGATCCACAGATGCTTAATTTTAGACTTACTCATGTACTTTAGTGTACAAAACAAAGCAGGAGAGTCAGGATGCCTTGCCTTGCCATCACCACAACTCCTCGGTTACCAAGCATTGCTAACTCAGTCGGTAAAGCATGAGACTCTTAATCTCAGGGTCGTGGGTTCGAGCCCCACATTGGGCGGATGTTTTTTTTCTTTTCCTGTACCATTGTATGTGGAACACTGTCAACTTGCACCACCACAGCGCAAATGGCTGTCCTCACTTTCACAAAATGCACTGCCATATCAGCAAAAACTCAGGACTGCATTGGCCGGGAATCAAACCCGGGCCTCCCTCGTGGCAGGCGAGAATTCTACCACTGAACCACCAATGCTCCACAGATACTTAATTTTACACTTACTCGTGTACTTTAGTGTATGAAACAAAGCAGGATTGTCAGGATGCCTTGCCTTGCCATCACCTCCATACACTCTCAACAAAGCCTGGCTAGCTCAGTCGGTAGAGCCTGAGACTCTTAATCTCAGGGTCGTGGGTTCGAGCCCCACGTTGGGCGGATGTTTTTTCTTTTCCTGTACCATTGTATGTGGAACACTGTATACTTGCACCACCACAGCGCAAATGGCTGTCCTCACTTTCACAAAATACACTGCCATATCAGCAAAAACTCAGGACTGCATTGGCCGTGAATCAATTCCGGGCCTCACGCGTGGCAGGCAAGAATTCTACCACTGAACCAGCAATGCTCCACAGATGCCTAATTTTACACTTACTCATGTACTTTAGTGTATAAAACAAAGCAGGAGTGTCAGGATGCCTTGCCTTGCCATCACCTCCAAGCCTACGTAACCAAGCCCGACTAGCACAGTCGCTAGAGCATAAGACTATTAATCTTAGGGTCATGTATTTGAGCTCCATGTTGGGCAGTTGTTTTTTTCTCTTCCTGTACCATTGTATGTGGAACAGTGTATACTTGCATCACCACAGTGCAAATGGCTGTCCTCACTTTCACAAAATGCACTGCCCTATCAGCAAAAACTCAGGAATGTATTGACCGGGAATTGAACCCGGCCTCCCACGTGGCCGGCTAGATTTCTACCACTGAACCACCAATGATCCACAGATGCTTAATTTTAGACTTACTCATGTACTTTAGTGTACAAAACAAAGCAGGAGAGTCAGGATGCCTTGCCTTGCCATCACCACAACTCCTTGGTTACCAAGCATTGCTAACTCAGTCGGTAAAGCATGAGACTCTTAATCTCAAGGTCGTGGGTTCGAGCCACACATTGGGCGGATGTTTTTTTTCTTTTCCTGTACCATTGTATGTGGAACACTGTCAACTTGCACCACCACAGCGCAAATGGTTGTCCTCACTTTCACAAAATGCACTGCCATATCAGCAAAAACTCAGGACTGCATTGGCCGGGAATCGAACCCGGGCCTCCCTCGTGGCAGGCGAGAATTCTACCACTGAACCACCAATGCTCCACAGATACTTAATTTTACACTTACTCGTGTACTTTAGTGTATGAAACAAAGCAGGAGTGTCAGCATGCCTTGCCTTGCCATCACCTCCATACATTCTCAACCAATCCTGGCTAGCTCAGTCGGTAGAGCATGAAACTCTTAATCTCATGGTCGTGGGTTCGAGCCCCACGTTGGGCCGATGTTTTTTCTTTTCCTGTACCATTGTATGTGGAACACTGTCAACTTGCACCACCACAGCGCAAATGGCTGTCCTCACTTTCACAAAATACACTGCCATATCAGCAAAAACTCAGGACTGCATTGGCCCGGAATCGATTCCGGGCCTCACGCGTGGCAGGCGAGAATTCTACCACTGAACCACCAATGCTCCACAGATGCCTAATTTTACACTTACTTATGTACTTTAGTGTATAAAACAAAGCAGGAGTGTCAGGATGCCTTGCCTTGCCATCACCTCCAAGCCTACGTAACCAAGCCCGACTAGCACAGTCGCTAGAGCATAAGACTATTAATCTTAGGGTCATGTATTTGAGCTCCATGTTGGGCAGTTGTTTTTTTCTCTTCCTGTACCATTGTATGTGGAACAGTGTATACTTGCATCACCACAGCGCAAATGGCTGTCCTCACTTTCACAAAATGCACTGCCCTATCAGCAAAAACTCAGGAATGTATTGACCGGGAATTGAACCCGGCCTCCCACGTGGCCGGCTAGATTTCTACCACTGAACCACCAATGATCCACAGATGCTTAATTTTAGACTTACTCATGTACTTTAGTGTACAAAACAAAGCAGGAGAGTCAGGATGCCTTGCCTTGCCATCACCACAACTCCTCGGTTACCAAGCATTGCTAACTCAGTCGGTAAAGCATGAGACTCTTAATCTCAGGGTCGTGGGTTCGAGCCCCACATTGGGCGGATGTTTTTTTTTCTTTTCCTGTACCATTGTATGTGGAACACTGTCAACTTGCACCACCACAGCGCAAATGGCTGTCCTCACTTTCACAAAATAAACTGCCATATCAGCAAAATTTCAAGACTGCATTGGCCAGAAATCAAACCCAGGCCTCCCGCGTGGCAGGCGAGAATTCTACCACTGAACCACCAATGCTCCACAGATACTTAATTTTACACTTACTCGTGTGCTTTAGTGTATGAAACAAAGCAGGAGTGTCAGGATGCCTTGCCTTGCCATCACCTCCATACATTCTCAGCGAAGCCTGGCTAGCTCAGTCGGTAGAGCCTGAGACTCTTAATCTCAGGGTCGTGGGTTCGAGCCCCACGTTGGGCGGATGTTTTTTCTTTTCCTGTACCATTGTATGTGGAACACTGTATACTTGCACCACCACAGCGCAAATGGCTGTCCTCACTTTCACAAAATACACTGCCATATCAGCAAAAACTCAGGACTGCATTGGCCGTAAATCAATTCCGGGCCTCACGCGTGGCAGGCGAGAATTCTACCACTGAACCAGCAATGCTCCACAGATGCCTAATTTTACACTTACTCATGTACTTTAGTGTATAAAACAAAGCAGGAGTGTCAGGATGCCTTGCCTTGCCATCACCTCCAAGCCTACATAACCAAGCCCGACCTAGCACAGTCGCTAGAGCATAAGACTATTAATCTTAGGGTCATGTATTTGAGCTCCATGTTGGGCAGTTGTTTTTTTCTCTTCCTGTACCATTGTATGTGGAACAGTGTATACTTGCATCACCACAGTGCAAATGGCTGTCCTCACTTTCACAAAATGCACTGCCCTATCAGCAAAAACTCAGGAATGTATTGACCGGGAACTGAACCCGGCCTCCCACGTGGCCGGCTAGATTTCTACCACTGAACCACCAATGATCCACAGATGCTTAATTTTAGACTTACTCATGTACTTTAGTGTACAAAACAAAGCAGGAGAGTCAGGATGCCTTGCCTTGCCATCACCACAACTCGTTGGTTACCAAGCATTGCTAACTCAGTCGGTAAAGCATGAGACTCTTAATCTCAAGGTCGTGGGTTCGAGCCACACATTGGGTGGATGTTTTTTTTCTTTTCCTGTACCATTGCATGTGGAACACTGTCAACTTGCACCACCACAGCGCAAATGGCTGTCCTCACTTTCACAAAATGCACTGCCATATCAGCAAAAACTCAGGACTGCATTGGCCGGGAATCGTACCCAGGCCTCCCTCGTGGCAGGCGAGAATTCTACCACTGAACCACCAATGCTCCACAGATACTTAATTTTACCCTTACTCGTGTACTTTAGTGTATGAAACAAAGCAGGAGTGTCAGCATGCCTTGCCTTGCCATCACCTCCATACATTCTCAACCAATCCTGGCTAGCTCAGTCGGTAGAGCATGAGACTCTTAATCTCAGGGTCGTGGGTTCGAGCCCCACGTTGGGCTGATGTTTTTTCTTTTCCTGTACCATTGTATGTGGAACACTGTCAACTTGCACCACCACAGCGCAAATGGCTGTCCTCACTTTCACAAAATACACTGCCATATCAGCAAAAACTCAGGACTGCATTGGCCGGGAATCGATATCGGGCCTCACGAGTGGCAGGCGAGAATTCTACCACTGAACCACCAATGCTCCACTGATGCCTAATTTTACCCTTACTCATGTACTTTAGTGTATAAAACAAAGCAGGAGTGTCAGGATGCCTTGCCTTGCCATCACCTCCAAGCCTACGTAACCAAGCCCGACTAGCACAGTCGCTAGAGCATAAGACTATTAATCTTAGGGTCATGTATTTGAGCTCCATGTTGGGCAGTTGTTTTTTTCTCTTCCTGTACCATTGTATGTGGAACAGTGTATACTTGCATCACCAAAGCGCAAATGGCTGTCCTCACTTTCACAAAATGCACTGCCCTATCAGCAAAAACTCAGGAATGTATTGACCGGGAATTGAACCCGGCCTCCCACGTGGCCGGCTAGATTTCTACCACTGAACCACCAATGATCCACAGATGCTTAATTTTAGACTTACTCATGTACTTTAGTGTACAAAACAAAGCAGGAGAGTCAGGATGCCTTGCCTTGCCATCACCACAACTCCTCGGTTACCAAGCATTGCTAACTCAGTCGGTAAAGCATGAGACTCTTAATCTCAGGGTCGTGGGTTCGAGCCCCACATTGGGCGGATGTTTTTTTTCTTTTCCTGTACCATTGTATGTGGAACACTGTCAACTTGCACCACCACAGCGCAAATGGCTGTCCTCACTTTCACAAAATGCACTGCCATATCAGCAAAAACTCAGGACTGCATTGGCCGGGAATCAAACCCGGGCCTCCCTCGTGGCAGGCGAGAATTCTACCACTGAACCACCAATGCTCCACAGATACTTAATTTTACACTTACTCGTGTACTTTAGTGTATGAAACAAAGCAGGATTGTCAGGATGCCTTGCCTTGCCATCACCTCCATACACTCTCAACAAAGCCTGGCTAGCTCAGTCGGTAGAGCCTGAGACTCTTAATCTCAGGGTCGTGGGTTCGAGCCCCACGTTGGGCGGATGTTTTTTCTTTTCCTGTACCATTGTATGTGGAACACTGTATACTTGCACCACCACAGCGCAAATGGCTGTCCTCACTTTCACAAAATACACTGCCATATCAGCAAAAACTCAGGACTGCATTGGCCGTGAATCAATTCCGGGCCTCACGCGTGGCAGGCAAGAATTCTACCACTGAACCAGCAATGCTCCACAGATGCCTAATTTTACACTTACTCATGTACTTTAGTGTATAAAACAAAGCAGGAGTGTCAGGATGCCTTGCCTTGCCATCACCTCCAAGCCTACGTAACCAAGCCCGACTAGCACAGTCGCTAGAGCATAAGACTATTAATCTTAGGGTCATGTATTTGAGCTCCATGTTGGGCAGTTGTTTTTTTCTCTTCCTGTACCATTGTATGTGGAACAGTGTATACTTGCATCACCACAGTGCAAATGGCTGTCCTCACTTTCACAAAATGCACTGCCCTATCAGCAAAAACTCAGGAATGTATTGACCGGGAATTGAACCCGGCCTCCCACGTGGCCGGCTAGATTTCTACCACTGAACCACCAATGATCCACAGATGCTTAATTTTAGACTTACTCATGTACTTTAGTGTACAAAACAAAGCAGGAGAGTCAGGATGCCTTGCCTTGCCATCACCACAACTCCTTGGTTACCAAGCATTGCTAACTCAGTCGGTAAAGCATGAGACTCTTAATCTCAAGGTCGTGGGTTCGAGCCACACATTGGGCGGATGTTTTTTTTCTTTTCCTGTACCATTGTATGTGGAACACTGTCAACTTGCACCACCACAGCGCAAATGGTTGTCCTCACTTTCACAAAATGCACTGCCATATCAGCAAAAACTCAGGACTGCATTGGCCGGGAATCGAACCCGGGCCTCCCTCGTGGCAGGCGAGAATTCTACCACTGAACCACCAATGCTCCACAGATACTTAATTTTACACTTACTCGTGTACTTTAGTGTATGAAACAAAGCAGGAGTGTCAGCATGCCTTGCCTTGCCATCACCTCCATACATTCTCAACCAATACTGGCTAGCTCAGTCGGTAGAGCATGAAACTCTTAATCTCATGGTCGTGGGTTCGAGCCCCACGTTGGGCCGATGTTTTTTCTTTTCCTGTACCATTGTATGTGGAACACTGTCAACTTGCACCACCACAGCGCAAATGGCTGTCCTCACTTTCACAAAATACACTGCCATATCAGCAAAAACTCAGGACTGCATTGGCCCGGAATCGATTCCGGGCCTCACGCGTGGCAGGCGAGAATTCTACCACTGAACCACCAATGCTCCACAGATGCCTAATTTTACACTTACTTATGTACTTTAGTGTATAAAACAAAGCAGGAGTGTCAGGATGCCTTGCCTTGCCATCACCTCCAAGCCTACGTAACCAAGCCCGACTAGCACAGTCGCTAGAGCATAAGACTATTAATCTTAGGGTCATGTATTTGAGCTCCATGTTGGGCAGTTGTTTTTTTCTCTTTCTGTACCATTGTATGTGGAACAGTGTATACTTGCATCACCACAGCGCAAATGGCTGTCCTCACTTTCACAAAATGCACTGCCCTATCAGCAAAAACTCAGGAATGTATTGACCGGGAATTGAACCCGGCCTCCCACGTGGCCGGCTAGATTTCTACCACTGAACCACCAATGATCCACAGATGCTTAATTTTAGACTTACTCATGTACTTTAGTGTACAAAACAAAGCAGGAGAGTCAGGATGCCTTGCCTTGCCATCACCACAACTCCTCGGTTACCAAGCATTGCTAACTCAGTCGGTAAAGCATGAGACTCTTAATCTCAGGGTAGTGGGTTCGAGCCCCACATTGGGCGGATGTTTTTTTTTCTTTTCCTGTACCATTGTATGTGGAACACTGTCAACTTGCACCACCACAGCGCAAATGGCTGTCCTCACTTTCACAAAATAAACTGCCATATCAGCAAAATTTCAAGACTGCATTGGCCAGAAATCAAACCCGGGCCTCCCGCGTGGCAGGCGAGAATTCTACCACTGAACCACCAATGCTCCACAGATACTTAATTTTACACTTACTCGTGTGCTTTAGTGTATGAAACAAAGCAGGAGTGTCAGGATGCCTTGCCTTGCCATCACCTCCATACATTCTCAACGAAGCCTGGCTAGCTCAGTCGGTAGAGCCTGAGACTCTTAATCTCAGGGTCGTGGGTTCGAGCCCCACGTTGGGCGGATGTTTTTTCTTTTCCTGTACCATTGTATGTGGAACACTGTATACTTGCACCACCACAGCGCAAATGGCTGTCCTCACTTTCACAAAATACACTGCCATATCAGCAAAAACTCAGGACTGCATTGGCCGTAAATCAATTCCGGGCCTCACGCGTGGCAGGCGAGAATTCTACCACTGAACCAGCAATGCTCCACAGATGCCTAATTTTACACTTACTCATGTACTTTAGTGTATAAAACAAAGCAGGAGTGTCAGGATGCCTTGCCTTGCCATCACCTCCAAGCCTACATAACCAAGCCCGACCTAGCACAGTCGCTAGAGCATAAGACTATTAATCTTAGGGTCATGTATTTGAGCTCCATGTTGGGCAGTTGTTTTTTTCTCTTCCTGTACCATTGTATGTGGAACAGTGTATACTTGCATCACCACAGTGCAAATGGCTGTCCTCACTTTCACAAAATGCACTGCCCTATCAGCAAAAACTCAGGAATGTATTGACCGGGAACTGAACCCGGCCTCCCACGTGGCCGGCTAGATTTCTACCACTGAACCACCAATGATCCACAGATGCTTAATTTTAGACTTACTCATGTACTTTAGTGTACAAAACAAAGCAGGAGAGTCAGGATGCCTTGCCTTGCCATCACCACAACTCCTTGGTTACCAAGCATTGCTAACTCAGTCGGTAAAGCATGAGACTCTTAATCTCAAGGTCGTGGGTTCGAGCCACACATTGGGTGGATGTTTTTTTTCTTTTCCTGTACCATTGTATGTGGAACACTGTCAACTTGCACCACCACAGCGCAAATGGCTGTCCTCACTTTCACAAAATGCACTGCCATATCAGCAAAAACTCAGGACTGCATTGGCCGGGAATCGTACCCGGGCCTCCCTCGTGGCAGGCGAGAATTCTACCACTGAACCACCAATGCTCCACAGATACTTACTTTTACCCTTACTCGTGTACTTTAGTGTATGAAACAAAGCAGGAGTGTCAGCATGCCTTGCCTTGCCATCACCTCCATACATTCTCAACCAATCCTGGCTAGCTCAGTCGGTAGAGCATGAGACTCTTAATCTCAGGGTCGTGGGTTCGTGCCCCACGTTGGGCCGATGTTTTTTCTTTTCCTGTACCATTGTATGTGGAACACTGTCAACTTGCACCACCACAGCGCAAATGGCTGTCCTCACTTTCACAAAATACACTGCCATATCAGCAAAAACTCAGGACTGCATTGGCCGGGAATCGATATCGGGCCTCTCGAGTGGCAGGCGAGAATTCTACCACTGAACCACCAATGCTCCACTGATGCCTAATTTTACCCTTACTCATGTACTTTAGTGTATAATACAAAGCAGGAGTGTCAGGATGCCTTGCCTTGCCATCACCTCCAAGCCTACGTAACCAAGCCCGACTAGCACAGTCGCTAGAGCATAAGACTATTAATCTTAGGGTCATGTATTTGAGCTCCATGTTGGGCAGTTGTTTTTTTCTCTTCCTTTACCATTGTATGTGGAACAGTGTATACTTGCATCACCACAGCGCAAATGGCTGTCCTCACTTTCACAAAATGCACTGCCCTATCAGCAAAAACTCAGGAATGTATTGACCGGGAATTGAACCCGGCCTCCCACGTGGCCGGCTAGATTTCTACCACTGAACCACCAATGATCCACAGATGCTTAATTTTAGACTTACTCATGTACTTTAGTGTACAAAACAAAGCAGGAGAGTCAGGATGCCTTGCCTTGCCATCACCACAACTCCTCGGTTACCAAGCATTGCTAACTCAGTCGGTAAAGCATGAGACTCTTAATCTCATGGTCGTGGGTTCGAGCCCCACATTGGGCGGATGTTTTTTTTCTTTTCCTGTACCATTGTATGTGGAACACTGTCAACTTGCACCACCACAGCGCAAATGGCTGTCCTCACTTTCACAAAATGCACTGCCATATCAGCAAAAACTCAGGACTGCATTGGCCAGGAATCGAACCCGGGCCTCCCACGTGGCAGGCGAGAATTCTACCACTGAACCACCAATGCTCCACAGATACTTAATTTTACACTTACTCGTGTACTTTAGTGTATGAAACAAAGCAGGAGTGTCAGGATGCCTTGCCTTGCCATCACCTCTAAACATGCTCAACCAAGCCTTGCTAGCTCAGTCGGTAGAGCATGAGACTCTTAATTTCAGGGTCGTGGGTTCGAGCCCCACGTTGGGCGGATGTTTTTTCTTTTCCTGTACCATTGTATGTGGAACACTGTCAACTTGCACCACCACAGCGCAAATGGCTGTCCTCACTTTCACAAAACGCACTGCCATATCAGCAAAAACTCAGGACTGCATTGGCCGGGAATCGAACCCGGGCCTCCCACGTGGCAGGCGAGAATTCTACCACTGAACCACCAATGCTCCACAGATACTTAATTTTACACTTACTCGTGTACTTTAGTGTATGAAACAAAGCAGGAGTGTCAGGATGCCTTGCCTTGCCATCACCTCTAAACATGCTCAACCAAGCCTGGCTAGCTCAGTCGGTAAAGCATGAGACTCTTAATCTCAGGGTCGTGGGTTCGAGCCCCACTTTGGGCAGATGTTTTTTTTCTTTTCCTGTACCATAGTATGTGGAACACTGTCAACTTGCACCACCACAGCGCAAATGGCTGTCCTCACTTTCACAAAATGCAATGCCATATCAGCAAAATCTCAGGACTGCATTGGCCGGGAATCGAACCCGGGCCTCCCGCATGGCAGGCGAGAATTCTACCACTGAACCACCAATGCTCCACAGATACTTAGTTTTACACTTACTCGTGTACTTCAGTGTATGAAACAAAGCTGGAGTGTCTGGATGCCTTGCCTTGCCATCACCTCCATGCATTCTCAACCAAGCCCGGCTAGCTCAGTCGGTAAAGCATGAGACTCTTAATCTCAGGGTCGTGGGTTCGAGCCCTACGTTGGGCGAATGCTTTTTCTTTTCCTGTACCATTGTATGTGGAACACTGTATACTTGCACCACCACAGCGCAAATGGCTGTCCTCACTTTCACAAAATACACTGCCATATCAGCAAAAACTCAGGACTGCATTGGCCGGGAATCGATTCCGGGCCTCACGCGTGGCAGGCGAGAATTCTACCACTGAACCACCAATGCTCCACAGATGCCTAATTTTACACTTACTCATGTACTTTAGTGTATAAAACAAAGCAGGAGTGTCAGGATGCCTTGCCTTGCCATCACCTCCAAGCCTACGTAACCAAGCCAGACTAGCACAGTCGCTAGAGCATAAGACTATTAATCTTAGGGTCATGTATTTGAGCTCCATGTTGGGCAGTTGTTTTTTTCTCTTCCTGTACCATTGTATGTGGAACAGTGTATACTTGCATCACCACAGCGCAAATGGCTGTCCTCACTTTCACAAAATGCACTGCCCTATCAGCAAAAACTCAGGAATGTATTGACCGGGAATTGAACCCGGCCTCCCACGTGGCCGGCTAGATTTCTACCACTGAACCACCAATGATCCACAGATGCTTAATTTTAGACTTACTCATGTACTTTAGTGTACAAAACAAAGCAGGAGAGTCAGGATGCCTTGCCTTGCCATCACCACAACTCCTCGGTTACCAGGCATTGCTAACTCAGTCGGTAAAGCATGAGACTCTTAATCTCAGGGTCGTGGGTTCGAGCCCCACATTGGGCGGATGTTTTTTTTCTTTTCCTGTACCATTGTATGTGGAACACTGTCAACTTGCACCACCACAGCGCAAATGGCTGTCCTCACTTTCACAAAATGCACTGCCATATCAGCAAAAACTCAGGACTGCATTGGCCGGGAATCGAACCCGGGCCTCCCTCGTGGCAGGCGAGAATTCTACCACTGAACCGCCAATGCTCCACAGATACTTAACTTTACACTTACTCGTGTACTTTAGTGTATGAAACAAAGCAGGAGTGTCAGGATGCCTTGCCTTGCCATCACCTCCATACATTCTCAACCAAGCCTGGCTAGCTCAGTTGGTAGAGCATGAGACTCTTAATCTCAGGGTCGTGGGTTCGAGCCCCACATTGGGCGGATGTTTTTTTTCTTTTCCTGTACCATTGTATGTGGAACACTGTCAACTTGCACCACCACAGCGCAAATGGCTGTCCTCACTTTCACAAAATGCACTGCCATATCAGCAAAAACTCAGGACTGCATTGGCCGGGAATCGAACACGGGCCTCACGCGTGGCAGGCGAGAATTCTACCACTGAACCACCAATGCTCCACAGATGCCTAATTTAACACTTACTCATGTACTTTAGTGTATAAAACAAAGCAGGAGTGTCAGGATGCCTTGCCTTGCCATCACCTCCAAGCCTACGTAACCAAGCCCGACTAGCACAGTCGCTAGAGCATAAGACTATTAATCTTAGGGTCATGTATTTGAGCTCCATGTTGGCCAGTTGTTTTTTTCTCTTCCTGTACCATTGTATGTGGAACAGTGTATACTTGCATCACCACAGCGCAAATGGCTGTCCTCACTTTCACAAAATGCACTGCCCTATCAGCAAAAACTCAGGAATGTATTGACCGGGAATTGAACCCGGCCTCCCACGTGGCCGGCTAGATTTCTACCACTGAACCACCAATTATCCACAGATGCTTAATTTTAGACTTACTCATGTACTTTAGTGTACAAAACAAAGCAGGAGAGTCAGGATGCCTTGCCTTGCCATCACCACAACTCCTCGGTTACCAAGCATTGCTAACTCAGTCGGTAAAGCATGAGACTCTTAATCTCAGGGTCGTGGGTTCGAGCCCCACATTGGGCGGATGTTTTTTTTCTTTTCCTGTACCATTGTATGTGGAACACTGTCAACTTGCACCACCACAGCGCAAATGGCTGTCCTCACTTTCACAAAATACACTGCCATATCAGCAAAAACTCAAGACTGCATTGGCCGGGAATCGATTCCGGGCCTCACGCGTGGCAGGCGAGAATTCTACCACTGAACCAACAATGCTCCACAGATGCCTTATTTTACACTTACTCATGTACTTTAGTGTATAAAACAAAGCAGGAGTGTCAGGATGCCTTGCCTTGCCATCACCTCCAAGCCTACGTAATCAAGCCCGACTAGCACAGTCGCTAGAGCATAAGACTATTAATCTTAGGGTCATGTATTTGAGCTCCATGTTGGGCAGTTGTTTTTTTCTCTTCCTGTACCATTGTATGTGGAACAGTGTATACTTGCATCACCACAGCGCAAATGGCTGTCCTCACTTTCACAAAATGCACTGCCCTATCAGCAAAAACTCAGGAATGTATTGACCGGGAATTGAACCCGGCCTCCCACGTGGCCGGCTAGATTTCTACCATTGAACCACCAATGATCCACAGATGCTTAATTTTACACTTACTCGTGTACTTTAGTGTATGAAACAAAGCAGGAGTGTCAGGATGCCTAGCCTTGCCTTGCCATCACCTCCATACATTCGCAACCAAGCCTGGCTAGCTCAGTCGGTAGAGCATGAGACTCTTAATCTCAGGGTCGTGGGTTCGAGCCCCACGTTGGGCGAATGTTTTTTCTTTTCCTGTACCATTGTATGTGGATCACTGTATACTTGCACCACCACAGCGCAAATGGCTGTCCTCACTTTCACAAAATGCACTGCCATATCAGCAAAAACTCAGGACTGCATTGGCCGGGAATCGAACCTGGGCCTCCCTCGTGGCAGGCAAGAATTCTACCACTGAACCACCAATGCTCCACAGATACTTAATTTTACACTTACTCGTGTACTTTAGTGTATGAAACAAAGCTGGAGTGTCAGGATGCCTTGCCTTGCCATCACCTCCATACATTCTTAACCAATCCTGGCTAGCTCAGTCGGTAGAGCATGAGACTCTTAATCTCAGGGTCGTGGGTTCGAGCCCCACGTTGGACGGATGTTTTTTCTTTTCCTGTACCATTGTATGTGGAACACTGTCAACTTGCACCACCACAGCGCAAATGGCTGTCCTCACTTTCACAAAATACACTGCCATATCAGCAAAAACTCAGGACTGCATTGGCCGGGAATCGATTCCGGGCCTCACGCGTGGCAGGCGAGAATTCTACCACTGAACCACCTATGCTCCACAGATGCCTAATTTTACACTTACTCATGTACTTTAGTGTATAAAACAAAGCAGGAGTGTCAGGATGCCTTGCCATCACCTCCAAGCCTACATAACCAAGCCCGACTAGCACAGTCGCTAGAGCATAAGACTATTAATCTTAGGGTTATGTATTTGAGCTCCATGTTGGGCAGTTGTTTTTTTCTCTTCCTGTACCATTGTATGTGTAACAGTGTATACTTGCACCACCACAGCGCAAATGGCTGTCCTCACTTTCACAAAATGCACTGCCCTATCAGCAAAAACTCAGGAATGTATTGACCGGGAATTGAACCCGGCCTCCCACGTGGCCGGCTAGATTTCTACCACTGAACCACCAATGATCCACAGATGCTTAATTTTAGACTTACTCATGTACTTTAGTGTACAAAACAAAGCAGGAGAGTCAGGATGCCTTGCCTTGCCATCACCATCACCACAACTCCTTGGTTACCAAGCATTGCTAACTCAGTCGGTAAAGCATGAAACTCTTAATCTCAGGGTCGTGGGTTCGAGCCCCACATTGGGCGGATGTTTTTTTTCTTTTCCTGTACCATTGTATGTGGAACACTGTCAACTTGCCCCACCACAGCGCAAATGGCTGTCCTCACTTTCACAAAATGCACTGCCAAATCAGCAAGAACTCAGGACTGCATTGGCTGGGAATCGAACCCGGGCCTCCCGCGTGGCAGGCGAGAATTCTACCACTGAACCACCAATGCTCCACAGATACTTAATTTTACACTTACTCGTGTACTTTAGTGTATGAAATAAAGCAGGAGTGTCAGGATGCCTTGCCTTGCCATCACCTCCATACATTCTCAACCAATCCTGGCTAACTCAGTCGGTAAAGCATGAGACTCTTATTCTCAGGGTCGTGGGTTCGAGCCCCACATTGGGCGGATGTTTTTTCTTTTCCTGTACAATTGTATGTGGAACACTGTCAACTTCCCCCACCACAGCGCAAATGGCTGTCCTCACTTTCACAAAATACACTGCCATATCAGCAAAAACTCAGGACTGCATTGGCCGGGAATCGATTCCAGGCCTCACGAGTGGCAGGCGAGAATTCTACCACTGAACCACCAATGCTCCACAGATGCCTAATTTTACACTTACTCATGTACTTTAGTGTATAAAACAAAGCAGGAGAGTCAGGATGCCTTGCCTTGCCATCACCACAACTCCTCAGTTACCAAGCATTGCTAACTCAGTCGGTAAAGCATGAGACTCTTAATCTCAGGGTCGTGGGTTCGAGCCCCACATTGGGCGGATGTTTTTTTTCTTTTCCTGTACCATTGTATGTGGAACACTGTCAACTTGCCCCACCACAGCGCAAATGGCTGTCCTCACTTTCACAAAATGCACTGCCATATCAGCAAAAACTCAGCACTGCATTGGCCGGGAATCGAACCCAGGCCTCCCGCGTGTCAGGCGAGAATTCTACCACTGAACCACCAATGCTCCACAGGTACTTAATTTTACACTTACTCGTGTACTTTAGTGTATGAAACAAAGCAGGAGTGTCAGGATGCCTTGCCTTGCCTTGCCATCACCTCCATACATTCGAAACCAAGCCTGGCTAGCTCAGTCGGTAGAGCATGAGACTCTTAATCTCAGTGTCGTGGGTTCGAGCCCCACGTTAGGCGGATGTTTTTTCTTTTCCTGTACCATTGTATGTGGAACACTGTATACTTGCACCACCACAGCGCAAATGGCTGTCCTCACTTTCACAAAATACACTGCCATATCAGCAAAAACTCAGGACTGCATTGGCCGGGAATCGATTCCGGGCCTCATGCGTGGCAGGCGAGAATTCTACAACTGAACCACCAATGCTCCACAGATGCCTAATTTTACACTTACTCATGTACTTTAGTGTATAAAACAAAGCAGGAGTGTCAGGATGCCTTGCCTTGCCATCACCATCACCACAACTCCTTGGTTACCAAGCATTGCTAACTCAGTCGGTAAAGCATGAAACTCTTAATCTCAGGGTCGTGGGTTCGAGCCCCACATTGGGCGGATGTTTTTTTTCTTTTCCTGTACCATTGTATGTGGAACACTGTCAACTTGCCCCACCACAGCGCAAATGGCTGTCCTCACTTTCACAAAATGCACTGCCAAATCAGCAAAAACTCAGGACTGCATTGGCCGGGAATCGAACCTGGGCCTCCCGCGTGGCAGGCGAGAATTCTACCACTGAACCACCAATGCTCCACAGATACTTAATTTTACACTTACTCGTGTACTTTAGTGTATGAAATAAAGCAGGAGTGTCAGGATGCCTTGCCTTGCCATCACCTCCATACATTCTCAACCAATCCTGGCTAACTCAGTCGGTAAAGCATGAGACTCTTATTCTCAGGGTCGTGGGTTCGAGCCCCACATTGGGCGGATGTTTTTTCTTTTCCTGTACCATTGTATGTGGAACACTGTCAACTTCCCCCACCACAGCGCAAATGGCTGTCCTCACTTTCACAAAATACACTGCCATATCAGCAAAAACCCAGGACTGCACTGACCAGGAATCGAACCCAGGCCTCCCGCGCGGCAGGCGAGAATTCTACCACTGAACCACCAATGCTCCACAGATGCCTAATTTTACACTTACTCATGTACTTTAGTGTATAAAACAAAGCAGGAGTATCAGGATGCCTTGCCTTGCCATCACCTCCAAGCCTACGTAACCAAGCCCGACTAGCACAGTCGCTAGAGCATAAGACTATTAATCTTAGGGTCATGTATTTGAGCTCCATGTTGGGCAGTTGTTTTTTTCTCTTCCTGTACCATTGTATGTGGAACAGTGTATACTTGCATCACCACAGCGTAAATGGCTGTCCTCACTTTCACAAAATGCACTGCCCTATCAGCAAAAACTCAGGAATGTATTGACCGGGAATTGAACCCGGCCTCCCACGTGGCCGGCTAGATTTCTACCACTGAACCACCAATGATCCACAGATGCTTAATTTTAGACTTACTCATGTACTTTAGTGTACAAAACAAAGCAGGAGAGTCAGGATGCCTTGCCTTGCCATCACCACAACTCCTCGGTTACCAAGCATTGCTAACTCAGTCGGTAAAGCATGAGATTTTTAATCTCAGGGTCGTGGGTTCGAGCCCCACATTGGGCGGATGTTTTTTTTCTTTTCCTGTACCATTGTATGTGGAACACTGTCAACTTGCACCACCACAGCGCAAATAGCTGTCCTCACTTTCACAAAATGCACTGCCATATCAGCAAAAACTCAGGACTGCATTGGCCGGGAATCGAACCCGGGCCTCCCTCGTGGCAGGCGAGAATTCTACCACTGAACCACCAATGCTCCACAGATACTTAATTTTACACTTACTCGTGTACTTTAGTGTATGAAACAAAGCAGGAGTGTCAGGATGCCTTGCCTTGCCATCACCTCCATACATTCTCAACCAATCCTGGCTAGCTCAGTCGGTAGAGCATGAGACTCTTAATCTCAGGGTCGTGGGTTCGAGCCCCACGTTGGACGGATGTTTTTTCTTTTCCTGTACCATTGTATGTGGAACACTGTCAACTTGCACCACCACAGCGCAAATGGCTGTCCTCACATTCACAAAATACACTGCCATATCAGCAAAAACTCAGGACTGCATTGGCCGGGAATCGATTCCGGGCCTCACGCGTGGCAGGCGAGAATTCTACCACTGAACCACCTATGCTCCACAGATGCCTAATTTTACACTTACTCATGTACTTTAGTGTATAAAACAAAGCAGGAGTGTCAGGATGCCTTGCCTTGCCATCACCTCCAAGCCTACATAACCAAGCCCGACTAGCACAGTCGCTAGAGCATAAGACTATTAATCTTAGGGTCATGTATTTGAGCTCCATGTTGGGCAGTTGTTTTTTTCTCTTCCTGTACCATTGTATGTGTAACAGTGTATACTTGCATCACCACAGCGCAAATGGCTGTCCTCACTTTCACAAAATGCACTGCCCTATCAGCAAAAACTCAGGAATGTATTGACCGGGAATTGAACCCGGCCTCCCACGTGGCCGGCTAGATTTCTACCACTGAACCACCAATGATCCACAGATGCTTAATTTTAGACTTACTCATGTACTTTAGTGTACAAAACAAAGCAGGAGAGTCAGGATGCCTTGCCTTGCCATCACCACAACTCCTCAGTTACCAAGCATTGCTAACTCAGTCGGTAAAGCATGAGACTCTTAATTTCAGGGTCGTGGGTTCGAGCCCCACATTGGGCGGATGTTTTTTTTCTTTTCCTGTACCATTGTATGTGGAACACTGTCAACTTTCCCCACCACAGCGCAAATGGCTGTCCTCACTTTCACAAAATGCACTGCCATATCAGCAAAAACTCAGCACTGCATTGGCCGGGAAACGAACCAAGGCCTCCCACGTGACAGGCGAAAATTCTACCACTGAACCACCAATGCTCCACAGGTACTTAATTTTACACTTACTCGTGTACTTTAGTGTATGAAACAAAGCAGGAGTGTCAGGATGCCTTGCCTTGCCTTGCCATCACCTCCATACATTCGAAACCAAGCCTGGCTAGCTCAGTCGGTAGAGCATGAGACTCTTAATCTCAGGGTCGTGGGTTCGAGCCCCACGTTAGGCGGATGTTTTTTCTTTTCCTGTACCATTGTATGTGGAACACTGTATACTTGCACCACCGCAGCGCAAATGGCTGTCCTCACTTTCACAAAATACACTGCCATATCAGCAAAAACTCAGGACTGCATTGGCTGGGAATCGATTCCGGGCCTCACGCGTGGCAGGCGAGAATTCTACAACTGAACCACCAATGCTCCACAGATGCCTAATTTTACACTTACTCATGTACTTTAGTGTATAAAACAAAGCAGGAGTGTCAGGATGCCTTGCCTTGCCATCACCTCCAAGCCTACGTAACCAAGCCCGACTAGCACAGTCGCTAGAGCATAGGACTATTAATCTTAGGGTCATGTGTTTGAGCTCCATGTTGGGCAGTTGTTTTTTTCTCTTCCTGTACCATTGTATGTGGAACAGTGTAAACTTGCATCACCACAGCGCAAATGGCTGTCCTCACTTTCACAAAATGCACTGCCCTATCAGCAAAAACTCAGGAATGTATTGACCGGGAATTGAACCCGGCCTCCCACGTGGCCGGCTAGATTTCTACCACTGAACCACCAATGATCCACAGATGCTTAATTTTAGACTTACTCATGTACTTTAGTGTACAAAACAAAGCAGGAGAGTCAGGATGCCTTGCCTTGCCATCACCACAACTCCTCGGTTACCAAGCATTGCTAACTCAGTCGGTAAAGCATGAGACTCTTAATCTCAGGGTCGTGGGTTCGAGCCCCACATTGGGTGGATGTTTTTTTTCTTTTCCTGTACCATTGTATGTGGAACACTGTCAACTTGCCCCACCACAGCGCAAATGGCTGTCCTCACTTTCACAAAATGCACTGCCATATCAGCAAAAACTCAGGACTGCACTGACCGGGAATCGAACCCAGGACTCCTGCGCGGCAGGCGAGAATTCTACCACTGAACCACCAATGCTCCACAGATACTTAATTTTACACTTACTCGTGTACTTTAGTGTATGAAATAAAGCAGGAGTGTCAGGATGCCTTGCCTTGCCATCACCTCCATACATTTTCAAACAAGCCTGGCTAGCTCAGTCGGTAGAGCATGAGACTCTTAATCTCAGGGTCGTGGGTTCGAGCCCCACGTTGGGCGGATGTTTTTTCTTTTCCTGTACCATTGTATGTGGAACACTGTATACTTGCACCACCACAGCGCAAATGGCTGTCCTCACTTTCACAAAATGCACTGCCCTATCAGCAAAAACTCAGGAATGTATTGACCGGGAATTGAACCCGGCCTCCCACGTGGCCGGCTAGATTTCTACCACTGAACCACCAATGCTCCACAGATACTTAATTTTACACTTACTCGTGTACTTTAGTGTATGAAATAAAGCAGGAGTGTCAGGATGCCTTGCCTTGCAATCACCTCCATACATTCTCAACCAAGCGTGGCTAGCTCAGTCGGTAGAGCATGAGACTCTTAATCTCAGGGTCGTGGGTTTCGAGCCCCACGTTGGGCGGATGTTTTTTCTTTTCTTGTACCATTGTATGTGGAACACTGTATACTTGCACCACCACAGCGCAAATGGCTGTCCTCACTTTCACAAAATGCACTGCCCTATCAGCAAAAACTCAGGAATGTATTGACCGGGAATTGAACCCAGCCTCCCACGTGGCCGGCTAGATTTCTACCACTGAACCACCAATGATCCACAGATGCTTAATTTTAGACTTACTCATGTACTTTAGTGTACAAAACAAAGCAGGAGAGTCAGGATGCCTTGCCTTGCCATCACCACAACTCCTCGGTTACCAAGCATTGCTAACTCAGTCGGTAAAGCATGAGACTCTTAATCTCAGGGTCGTGGGTTTGAGCCCCACATTGGGCGGATGTTTTTTTTCTTTTCCTGTACCATTGTATGTGGAACACTGTCAACTTGCACCACCACAGCGCAAATGGCTGTCCTCACTTTCACAAAATGCACTGCCATATCAGCAAAAATT
>NC_086446.1:440413651-440431151 GCF_028390025.1 Pseudophryne corroboree
AAGCCTGGCTAGCTCAGTCGGTAGAGCATGAGACTCTTAATCTCAGGGTCGTGGGTTCGAGCCCCACGTTAGGCGGATGTTTTTTCTTTTCCTGTACCATTGTATGTGGAACACTGTATACTTGCACCACCACAGCGCAAATGGCTGTCCTCACTTTAACAAAATGCACTGCCCTATCAGCAAAAACTCAGGAATGTATTGACCGGGAATTGAACCCGGCCTCCCACGTGGCCGGCTAGATTTCTACCACTGAACCACCAATGATCCACAGATGCTTAATTTTAGACTTACTCGTGTACTTTAGTGTACAAAACAAAGCAGGAGAGTCAGGATGCCTTGCCTTGCCATCACCACAACTCCTCGGTTACCAAGCATTGCTAACTCAGTCGGTAAAGCATGAGACTCTTAATCTCAGGGTCGTGGGTTCGAGCCCCACATTGGGCGGATGTTTTTTTTCTTTTCCTGTTCCATTGTATGTGGAACACTGTCAACTTGCACCACCACAGCGCAAATGGCTGTCCTCACTTTCACAAAATGCACTGCCATATCAGCAAATATTCAGGACTGCATTTGCCAGAAATCGAACCCGGGCCTCCCGCGTGGCAGGCGAGAATTCTACCACTGAACCACCAATGCTCCACAGATACTTAATGTTACACTTACTCGTGTACTTTAGTGTATGAAATAAAGCAGGAGTGTCAGGATGCCTTGCCTTGCCATCACCTCCATACATTATCAACCAAGCCTGGCTAGCTCAGTCGGTAGAGCATGAGACTCTTAATCTCAGGGTCGTGGGTTCGAGCCCCACGTTGGGCGGATGTTTTTTCTTTTCCTGTACCATTGTATGTGGAACACTGTCAACTTGCACCACCAGAGCGCAAATGGCTGTCCTCACTTTCACAAAATACACTGCCATATCAGCAAAAACTCAGGACTGCATTGGCCGGGAATCGATTCCTGGCCTCACGAGTGGCAGGCGAGAATTCTACCACTGAACCACCAATGCTCCACAGATGCCTAATTTTACACTTACTCATGTACTTTAGTGTATTAAACAAAGCAGGAGTGTCAGGATGCCTTGCCATCTCCTCCAAGCCTACGTAACCAAGCCCGACTAGCACAGTCGCTAGAGCATAAGACTATTAATCTTAGGGTCATGTATTTGAGCTCCATGTTGGGCAGTTGTTTTTTTCTCTTCCTTTACCATTGTATGTGGAACAGTGTATACTTGCATCACCACAGCGCAAATGGCTGTCCTCACTTTCACAAAATGCACTGCCCTATCAGCAAAAACTCAGGAATGTATTGACCGGGAATTGAACCCTGCCTCCCACGTGGCCGGCTAGATTTCTACCACTGAACCACCAATGATCCACAGATGCTTAATTTTAGACTTACTCATGTACTTTAGTGTACAAAACAAAGCAGGAGACTCAGGATGCCTTGCCTTGCCATCACCACAACTCCTCGGTTACCAAGCATTGCTAAATCAGTCGGTAAAGCATGAGACTCTTAATCTCAGCGTCGTAGGTTCGAGCCCCACGTTGGGCGGATGTTTTTTTTATTTTCCTGTACCATTGTATGTGGAACACTGTCAACTTGCTCCACCACAGCGCAAATGGCTGTCCTCACTTTCACAAAATGCACTGCCATATCAGCAAAAACTCAGGACTGCATTGGCCGGGAATCGAACCCGGGCCTCCCGCGTAGCAGGCGAGAATTCTACCACTGAACCACCAATGCTCCACAGGTACTTAATTTTACACTTACTCGTGTACTTTAGTGTATAAAACAAAGCAGGAGTGTCAGGATGCCTTGCCATCACCTCCAAGCCTACGTAACCAAGCCCGACTAGCACAGTCGCTAGAGCATGAGACTCTTAATTTCAGGGTCGTGGGTTCAAGCCCCACGTTGGGTGGATGTTTTTTCTTTTCCTGTACCATTGTATGTGGAACACTGTATACTTGCACCACCACAGCGCAAATGGCTGTCCTCACTTTCTCAAAATGCACTGCCCTATTAGCAAAAACTCAGGAATGTATTGACCGGGAATTGAACCCGGCCTCCCACGTGGCCGGCTAGATTTCTACCAGTGAACCACCACTGATCCACAGATGCTTAATTTTAGACTTACTCATGTACTTTAGTGTACAAAACAAAGCAGGAGAGTCAGGATGCCTTGCCTTGCCATCACCACAACTCCTCGGTTACCAAGCATTGCTAACTCAGTCGGTAAAGCATGAGACTCTTAATCTCAGGGTCGTGGGTTCGAGCCCTACATTGGGTGGATGTTTTTTTTCTTTTCCTGTACCATTGTATGTGGAACACTGTCAACTTGCCCCACCACAGCGCAAATGGCTGTCCTCACTTTCACAAAATGCACTGCCATATCAGCAAAAACTCAGGACTGCATTGACCGGGAATCAAACCCAGGCCTCCCGCGCAGCAGGCGAGAATTCTACCACTGAACCACCAATGCTCCACAGATACTTAATTTTACACTTACTCGTGTACTTTAGTGTATGAAATAAAGCAGGAGTGTCAGGATGCCTTGCCTTGCCATCACCTCCATACATTCTCAACCAAGCCTGGCTAGCTCAGTCGGTAGAGCATGAGACTCTTAATCTCAGGGTCGTGGGTTTGAGCCCCACGTTGGGCGGATGTTTTTTCTTTTCCTGTACCATTGTATGTGGAACACTGTATACTTGCACCACCACAGCGCAAATGGCTGTCCTCACTTTCACAAAATGCACTGCCCTATCAGCAAAAACTCAGGAATGTATTGACCGGGAATTGAACCCGGCCTCCCACGTGGCCGGCTAGATTTCTACCACTGAACCACCAATGATCCACAGATGCTTAATTTTAGACTTACTCATGTACTTTAGTGTACAAAACAAAGCAGGAGAGTCAGGATGCCTTGCCTTGCCATCACCACAACTCCTCGGTTACCAAGCATTGCTAACTCAGTCGGTAAAGCATGAGACTCTTAATCTCAGGGTCGTGGGTTCGAGCCCCACATTGGTCGGATGTTTTTTTTCTTTTCCTGTACCATTGTATGTGAAACAATGTCAACTTGCACCACCACAGCGCAAATGGCTGTCCTCACTTTCACAAAATGCACTGCCATATCAGCAAAAATTCAGGACTGCATTGGCCGGAAATCAAACCCGGGCCTCCCGCGTGGCAGGCGAGAATTCTACCACTGAACCACCAATGCTCCACAGATACTTAACTTTACACTTACTCGTGTACTTTAGTGTATGAAATAAAGCAGGAGTGTCAGGATGCCTTGCCTTGCCATCACCTCCATACATTCTCAACCAAGCCTGGCTAGCTCAGTCGGTAGAGCATGAGAATCTTAATCTCAGGGTCGTGGGTACGAGCCCCACGTTGGGCGGATGTTTTTTCTTTTCCTGTACCATTGTATGTGGAACACTGTCAACTTGCACCACCACAGCGCAAATGGCTGTCCTCACTTTCACAAAATACACTGCCATATCAGCAAAAACTCAGGACTGCATTGGCCGGGAATCGATTCCGGGCCTCACGAGTGGCAGGCGAGAATTCTACCACTGAAACACCAATGCTCCACAGGTACTTAATTTTACACTTACTCGTGTACTTTAGTGTATGAAACAAAGCAGGAGTGTCAGGATGCCTTGCCTTGCCTTGCCATCACCTCCATACATTCGCAACCAAGCCTGGCTAGCTCAGTCGGTAGAGCATGAGACTCTTAATCTCAGGGTCGTGGGTTCGATCCCCAAGTTGGGCGGATGTTTTTTCTTTTCCTGTACCATTGTATGTGGAACACTGTATACTTGCACCACCACAGCGCAAATGGCTGTCCTCACAAAATACACTGCCATATCAGCAAAAACTCAGGACTGCATTGGCCGGGAATCGATTCCGGGCCTCACGAGTGGCAGGCGAGAATTCTACCACTGAACCACCAATGCTCCACAGATGCCTAATTTTACACTTACTCATGTACTTTAGTGTATTAAACAAAGCAGGAGTGTCAGGATGCCTTGCCTTGCCATCACCTCCAAGCCTACGTAACCAAGCCCGACTAGCACAGTCGCTAGAGCATAAGACTATTAATCTTAGGGTCATGTATTTGAGCTCCATGTTGGGCAGTTGTTTTTTTCTCTTCCTTTACCATTGTATGTGGAACAGTGTATACTTGCATCACCACAGCGCAAATGGCTGTCCTCACTTTCACAAAATGCACTGCCATATCAGCAAAAACTCAGGACTGCATTGGCCGGGAATCGAACCCGGGCCTCCCGCGAGGCAGGCGAGAATTCTACCACTGAACCACCAATGCTCCACAGGTACTTAATTTTACACTTACTCATGTACTTTAGTGTATAAAACAAAGCAGGAGTGTCAGGATGCCTTGCCTTGCCATCACCTCCAAGCCTACGTAACCAAGCCCGACTAGCACAGTCGCTAGAGCATAAGACTATTAATCTTAGGGTCATGTATTTGAGCTCCATGTTGGGCAGTTGTTTTTTTCTCTTCCTTTACCATTGTATGTGGAACAGTGTATACTTGCATCACCACAGCGCAAATGGCTGTCCTCACTTTCACAAAATGCACTGCCCTATCAGCAAAAACTCAGGAATGTATTGACCGGGAATTGAACCCGGCCTCCCACGTGGCCGGCTAGATTTCTACAACTGAACCACCAATGATCCACAGATGCTTAATTTTAGACTTACTCATGTACTTTAGTGTACAAAACAAAGATGGAGAGTCAGGATGCCTTGCCTTGCCATCACCACAACTCCTCGGTTACCAAGCATTGCTAACTCAGTCGATAAAGCATGAGACTCTTAATCTCAGGGTCGTGGGTTCGAGCCCCACATTGGTCGGATGTTTTTTTTCTTTTCCTGTACCATTGTTTGTGGAACACTGTCAACTTGCACCACCACAGCGCAAATGGCTGTCCTCACTTTCACAAAATGCACTGCCATATCAGCAAAAACTCAGGACTGCATTGGCCGGGAATCAAACCCGGGCCTCCCGCGTGGCAGGTGAGAATTCTATCACTGAACCACCAATGCTCCACAGGTACTTAATTTTACACTTACTCGTGTACTTTAGTGTATGAAACAAAGCAGGAGTGTCAGGATGCCTTGCCTTGCCATCACCTCCATACATTCTCAACCAAGCCTGGCTAGCTCAGTCGGTAGAGCATGAGACTCTTAATCTCAGGGTCGTGGGTTCGAGCCCCACGTTGGGCGGATGTTTTTTCTTTTCCTGTACCATTGTATGTGGAACACTGTCAACTTGCACCACCACAGCGCAAATGGCTGTCCTCACTTTCACAAAATACACTGCCATATCAGCAAAAACTCAGGACTGCATTGGCCGGGAATCGATTCCGGGCCTCACGAGTGGCAGGCGAGAATTCTACCACTGAACGACCAATGCTCCACAGATGCCTAATTTTACACTTACTCATGTACTTTAGTGTATTAAACAAAGCAGGAGTGTCAGGATGCCTTGCCATCACCTCCAAGCCTACGTAACAAAGCCCGACTAGCACAGTCGCTAGAGCATAAGACTATTAATCTTAGGGTAATGTATTTGAGCTCCATGTTGGGCAGTTGTTTTTTTCTCTTCCTTTACCATTGTATGTGGAACAGTGTATACTTGCATCACCACAGCGCAAATGGCTGTCCTCACTTTCACAAAATGCACTGCCATATCAGCAAAAACTCAGGACTGCATTGGCCGGGAATCGAACCCGGGCCTCCCGCGTGGCAGGCGAGAATTCTACCACTGAACCACCAATGCTCCACAGGTACTTAATTTTACACTTACTCATGTACTTTAGTGTATAAAACAAAGCAGGAGTGTCAGGATGCCTTGCCTTGCCATCACCTCCAAGCCTACGTAACCAAGCCCGACTAGCACAGTCGCTAGAGCATAAGACTATTAATCTTAGGGTCATGTATTTGAGCTCCATGTTGGGCAGTTGTTTTTTTCTCTTCCTGTACCATTATATGTGGAACAGTGTTTACTTGCATCACCACAGCGCAAATGGCTGTCCTCACTTTCACAAAATGCACTGCCCTATCAGCAAAAACTCAGGAATGTATTGACCGGGAATTGAACCCGGCCTCCCACGTGGCCGGCTAGATTTCTACCACTGAACCACCAATGATCCACAGATGTTTAATTTTAGACTTACTCATGTACTTTAGTGTACAAAACAAAGCAGGAGAGTCAGGATGCCTTGCCTTGCCATCACCACAACTCCTCGGTTACCAAGCATTGCTAACTCAGTCGGTAAAGCATGAGACTCTTAATCTCAGGGTCGTGGGTTCGAGCCCTACATTGGGCGGATGTTTTTTTTCTTTTCCTGTACCATTGTATGTGGAACACTGTCAACTTGCACCACCACAGCGCAAATGGCTGTCCTCACTTTCACAAAATGCACTGCCATATCAGCAAAAACTTAGGACTGCATTGGCCGGGAATCGAACCCAGGCCTCCCGCGTGGCAGGCGAGAATTCTACCACTGAACCACCAATGCTCCACAGATACTTAATTTTACACTTACTCGTGTACTTTAGTGTATGAAATAAAGCAGGAGTGTCAGGATGCCTTGCCTTGCCATCACCTCCATACATTCTCAACCAAGCCTGGCTAGCTCAGTCGGTAGAGCATGAGACTCTTAATCTCAGGGTCGTGGGTTCGAGCCCCACGTTGGGCGGATGTTTTTTCTTTTCCTGTACCATTGTATGTGGAACACTGTATACTTGCACCACCACAGCGCAAATGGCTGTCCTCACTTTCACAAAATGCACTGCCCTATCAGCAAAAACTCAGGAATGTATTGACCGGGAATTGAACCCGGCCTCCCACGTGGCCTGCTAGATTTCTACCACTGAACCACCAATGATCCACAGATGCTTAATTTTAGACTTACTCATGTACTTTAGTGTACAAAACAAAGCAGGAGAGTCAGGATGCCTTGCCTTGCCATCACCACAACTCCTCGGTTACCAAGCATTGCTAACTCAGTCGGTAAAGCATGAGACTCTTAATCTCAGGGTCGTGGGTTCGAGCCCCACATTGGTCGGATGTTTTTTTTCTTTTCCTGTACCATTGTATGTGGAACACTGTCAACTTGCACCACCACAGCGCAAATGGCTGTCCTCACTTTCACAAAATGCACTGCCATATCAGCAAAAATTCAGGACTGCATTGGCCGGAAATCGAACCCGGGCCTCCCGCGTGGCAGGCGTGAATTCTACCACTGAACCACCAATGCTCCACAGATACTTAACTTTACACTTACTTGTGTACTTTAGTGTATGAAATAAAGCAGGAGTGTCAGGATGTCTTGCCTTGCCATCACCTCCATACATTCTCAACCAAGCCTGGCTAGCTCAGTCGGTAGAGCATGAGACTCTTAATCTCAGGGTCGTGGGTACGAGCCCCACATTGGGCGGATGTTTTTTCTTTTCCTGTACCATTGTATGTGGAACACTGTCAACTTGCACCACCACAGCGCAAATGGCTGTCCTCACTTTCACAAAATACACTGCCATATCAGCAAAAACTCAGGACTGCATTGGCCGGGAATCGATTCCGGGCCTCACGAGTGGCAGGCGAGAATTCTACCACTGAACCACCAATGCTCCACAGATGCCTAATTTTACACTTACTCATGTACTTTAGTGTATAAAACAAAGCAGGAGTGTCAGGATGCCTTGCCTTGCCATCACCTCCAAGCCTACGTAACCAAGCCCGACTAGCACAGTCGCTAGAGCATAAGACTATTAATCTTAGGGTCATGTATTTGAGCTCCATGTTGGGCAGTTGTTTTTTTCTCTTCCTTTACCACTGTATGTGGAACAGTGTATACTTGCATCACCACAGTGCAAATGGCTGTCCTCACTTTCACAAAATGCACTGCCCTATCAGCAAAAACTCAGGAATGTATTGACCGGGAATTGAACCCGGCCTCCCACGTGGCCGGCTAGATTTCTACCACTGAACCACCAATGATCCACAGATGCTTAATTTTAGACTTACTCATGTACTTTAGTGTACAAAACAAAGCAGGAGAGTCAGGATGCCTTGCCTTGCCATCACCACAACTCCTCGGTTACCAAGCATTGCTTACTCAGTCGGTAAAGCATGAGACTCTTAATCTCAGGGTCGTGGGTTCGAGCCCCACATTGGGCGGATGTTTTTTTTCTTTTCCTGTACCATTGTATGTGGAACACTGTCAACTTGCACCACCACAGCGCAAATGGCTGTCCTCACTTTCACAAAATGCACTGCCATATCAGCAAAAACTCAGGACTGCATTGGCCGGGAATCGAACCCGGGCCTCCCGCGTGGTAGGCGAGAATTCTACCACTGAACCACCAATGCTCCACAGGTACTTAATTTTACACTTACTCGTGTGCTTTAGTGTATGAAACAAAGCAGGAGTGTCAGGATGCCTTGCCTTGCCTTGCCATCACCTCCATACATTCGCAACCAGCCTGGCTAGCTCATTCGGTAGAGCATGAGACTCTTAATCTCAGGGTCGTGGGTTCGACCCCAACGTTGGGCGGATGTTTTTTCTTTTCCTGTACCATTGTATGTGGAACACTGTATACTTGCACCACCACAGCGCAAATGGCTGTCCTCACAAAATACACTGCCATATCAGCAAAAACTCAGGACTGCATTGGCCGGGAATCGATTCCGGGCCTCACGAGTGGCAGGCGAGAATTCTACCACTGAACCACCAATGCTCCACAGATGCCTAATTTTACACTTACTCATGTACTTTAGTGTATAAAACAAAGCAGGAGTGTCAGGATGCCTTGCCTTGCCATCACCTCCAAGCCTACGTAACCAAGCCCGACTAGCACAGTCGCTAGAGCATAAGACTATTAATCTTAGGGTAATGTATTTGAGCTCCATGTTGGGCAGTTGTTTTTTTCTCTTCCTTTACCATTGTATGTGGAACAGTGTATACTTGCATCACCACAGCGCAAATGGCTGTCCTCACTTTCACAAAATGCACTGCCATATCAGCAAAAACTCAGGACTGCATTGGCCGGGAATCGAACCCGGGCCTCCCGCGTGGCAGGCGAGAATTCTACCACTGAACCACCAATGCTCCACAGGTACTTAATTTTACACTTACTCATGTACTTTAGTGTATAAAACAAAGCAGGAGTGTCAGGATGCCTTGCCTTGCCATCACCTCCAAGCCTACGTAACCAAGCCCGACTAGCACAGTCGCTAGAGCATAAGACTATTAATCTTAGGGTCATGTATTTGAGCTCCATGTTGGGCAGTTGTTTTTTTCTCTTCCTGTACCATTGTATGTGGAACAGTGTATACTTGCATCACCACAGCGCAAATGGCTGTCCTCACTTTCACAAAATGCACTGCCCTATCAGCAAAAACTCAGGAATGTATTGACCGGGAATTGAACCCGGCCTCCCACGTGGCCGGCTAGATTTCTACCACTGAACCACCAATGATCCACAGATGTTTAATTTTAGACTTACTCATGTACTTTAGTGTACAAAACAAAGCAGGAGAGTCAGGATGCCTTGCCTTGCCATCACCACAACTCCTCGGTTACCAAGCATTGCTAACTCAGTCGGTAAAACATGAGACTCTTAATCTCAGGGTCGTGGGTTCGAGCCCTACATTGGGCAGATGTTTTTTTTCTTTTCCTGTACCATTGTATGTGGAACACTGTCAACTTGCACCACCACAGCGCAAATGGCTGTCCTCACTTTCACAAAATGCACTGCCATATCAGCAAAAACTTAGGACTGCATTGGCCGGGAATCGAACCCAGGCCTCCCGCGTGGCAGGCGAGAATTCTACCACTGAACCACCAATGCTCCACAGGTACTTAATTTTACACTTACTCGTGTACTTTAGTGTATGAAACAAAGCAGGAGTGTCAGGATGCCTTGCCTTGCCTTGCCATCACCTCCATACATTCGCAACCAAGCCTGGCTAGCTCAGTCAGTAGAGCATGAGACTCTTAATCTCAGGGTCGTGGGTTCGAGCCCCACGTTGGGTGGATGTTTTTTCTTTTCCTGTACCATTGTATGTGGAACACTGTATACATGCACCACCACAGCGCAAATGGCTGTCCTCACTTTCACAAAATACACTGCCATATCAGCAAAAACTCAGGACTGCATTGGCCGGGAATCGATTCCGGGCCTCACGCGTGGCAGGCGAGAATTCTACCACTGAACCACCAATGCTCCACAGATGCCTAATTTTACACTTACTCATGTACTTTAGTGTATAAAACAAAGCAGGAGTGTCAGGATGCCTTGCCTTGCCATCACCTCCAAGCCTACGTAACCAAGCCCGACTAGCACAGTCACTAGAGCATAAGACTATTAATCTTAGGGTCATGTATTTGAGCTCCATGTTGGGCAGTTGTTTTTTTCTCTTCCTTTACCATTGTATGTGGAACAGTGTATACTTGCATCACCACAGCGCAAATGGCTGTCCTCACTTTCACAAAATGCACTGCCCTATCAGCAAAAACTCAGGAATGTATTGACCGGGAATTGAACCCGGCCTCCCACGTGGCCGGCTAGATTTCTACAACTGAACCACCAATGATCCACAGATGCTTAATTTTAGACTTACTCATGTACTTTAGTGTACAAAACAAAGCAGGAGAGTCAGGATGCCTTAACTTGCCATCACCACAACTCCTCGGTTACCAAGCATTGCTAACTCAGTCGATAAAGCATGAGACTCTTAATCTCAGGGTCGTGGGTTCGAGCCCCACATTGGGGGGATGTTTTTTTTCTTTTCCTGTACCATTGTTTGTGGAACACTGTCAACTTGCACCACCACAGCGCAAATGGCTGTCCTCACTTTCACAAAATGCACTGCCATATCAGCAAAACTCAGGACCGCATTGGCCGGGAATCGAACCCGGGCCTCCCGCGTGGCAGGCGAGAATTCTACCACTGAACCACCAATGCTCCACAGGTACTTAATTTTACACTTACTCGTGTACTTTAGTGTATGAAACAAAGCAGGAGTGTCAGGATGCCTTGCCTTGCCATCACCTCCATATATTCTCAACCAAGCCTGGCTAGCTCAGTCGGTAGAGCATGAGACTCTTAATCTCAGGGTCGTGGGTTCGAGCCCCACGTTGGGCGGATGTTTTTTCTTTTCCTGTACCATTGTATGTGGAACACTGTCAACTTGCACCACCACAGCGCAAATGGCTGTCCTCACTTTCACAAAATACACTGCCATATCAGCAAAAACTCAGGACTGCATTGGCCGGGAATCGATTCCGGGCCTCACGAGTGGCAGGCGAGAATTCTACCACTGAACCACCAATGCTCCACAGATGCCTAATTTTACACTTACTCATGTACTTTAGTGTATTAAACAAAGCAGGAGTGTCAGGATGCCTTGCCTTGCCATCACCTCCAAGCCTACGTAACAAAGCCCGACTAGCACAGTCGCTAGAGCATAAGACTATTAATCTTAGGGTAATGTATTTGAGCTCCATGTTGGGCAGTTGTTTTTTTCTCTTCCTTTACCATTGTATGTGGAACAGTGTATACTTGCATCACCACAGCGCAAATGGCTGTCCTCGCTTTCACAAAATGCACTGCCATATCAGCAAAAACTCAGGACTGCATTGGCCGGGAATCGAACCCGGGCCTCCCGCGTGGCAGGCGAGAATTCTACCACTGAACCACCAATGCTCCACAGGTACTTAATTTTACACTTACTCATGTACTTTAGTGTATAAAACAAAGCAGGAGTGTCAGGATGCCTTGCCTTGCCATCACCTCCAAGCCTACGTAACCAAGCCCGACTAGCACAGTCGCTAGAGCATAAGACTATTAATCTTAGGGTCATGTATTTGAGCTCCATGTTGGGCAGTTGTTTTTTTCTCTTCCTGTACCATTATATGTGGAACAGTGTTTACTTGCATCACCACAGCGCAAATGGCTGTCCTCACTTTCACAAAATGCACTGCCCTATCAGCAAAAACTCAGGAATGTATTGACCGGGAATTGAACCCGGCCTCCCACGTGGCCGGCTAGATTTCTACCACTGAACCACCAATGATCCACAGATGTTTAATTTTAGACTTACTCATGTACTTTAGTGTACAAAACAAAGCAGGAGAGTCAGGATGCCTTGCCTTGCCATCACCACAACCAGTGGCGTAACTACTGCCCCCGCAGCCCTCGCGGTGGCTTGGGGGCGAGGGGCTGCGGGGGCGCCGCCACTGATTTAGAGCAGATTGACATGCGGACGAACGTCCGCATGTCAATCTGTTGTCACTAGCCCCCCGCTGTGAAGTAGGGACACGGAGGGCACAGCGTGCGCCTCTCCTGTGTCCCTCTGAGTCTCCGGCGTGTCGGGGGCGTGTCCTATGAAAAGGGGGCGTGGCTTCGCGGAGGACCCGCGATCGCGGGCCACGCCCCCGTTTCGTCACTGAGGGGGCATGCCCAGCGCTCTGTGAGCTGCTGGCATGCCCTCTCTCCCACTGTCTGCGCTGAATAGACGCTGTGCGCATGCGCACAGCGTCTATTCAGTACTGCTCTGCTATGCAGAGCAGTGACTGTAGGAGCCTCCCAACTGCCCCCCCCCCATCGCGGGACACTGCGGGAGGTATGCATATATGGCACTGGGGGGGCACTGAGGGGGCATATATGGAACAGGGGGTGGGGCACTGAGGGGGCATATATGGCCTGAGGGGGCATATATGGCACTGGGGTGGCACTGAGGGGCATATATGGCACTGAGGGGGCATATATGGCACTTTGGGCACTGAGGGGGCATATATGGCACTGGGGGGCACAGAGGGGTCATATATGGCACTGAGGGGGCATATATGGCACTGCGGGGGGCACTGAGGGGGCATATATGGCACTGAGGGGGCATATATGGCACTGGGGAGGCACTGAGGGGGCATATATGGCACTGGTGGGGCACTGAGGGGGCATATATGGCACTGGGGAGGCACTGAGGGGGCATATATGGCACTGGTGGGGCACTGAGGGGGCATATATGGCACTGCGGGGGCACTGAGGGGGCATATATGGCACTGGGGGTACTGAGGGGGCATATATGGCACTGGGGGGCACTGAGGGGGCATATATGGCACTGGGGAGGCACTGAGGGGGCATATATGGCACTGGGGGGGCACTGAGGGGGCATATATGGCACTGTATGTGTACCTGGCACATGGGGGGCTATATTTGGCACTGGGGGCACGTGAACACCTGGCATTGTGGGGGAATATCTGGCACTGGGGGCATATGTGGCACTGGGGGGAGAGGCTATATTTGGCACTGGGGGCATGTGAGTACCTGGCACCGTGGGGGAATATCTGGCACTGAGGACATATGTGGCACTGGGAGCACAGCCCTAGCAACAAGCACTACCCCCTAGCAATGAGCATGACACCCAGTGCATGAAACCCCTGGCAACGAGCATGACACCGAGTGCATGAAACACCTGGCAACGAGCATGACACCCTGAGCATGAAAACCCCTGGCACCGTGCATGGAACCAAGAGCATGAAACCCCTGGCAACGAGCAGGTCATTTAAAAGTAATTAGAAGCCTTAATGTAGGACTTAATGTGTAATGGGCATTACGGTGTGTGGCATAATGTATCACGGACATTGCGGTGTGTGTCAGAATGTGTCACAGGCATTACGGTGTGTGGCAAACTATATCACGGGCATTGTGGTATGTGGTATAATGTCTCAGGGGCATTGCAGTGTGGCATAGGGTATAACGGGCATTGCGGTATGTGTCACAGGCATTACGGTGTATGGTATACTAGATCACGGGCATTGTGGTATGTGGTATAATGTCTCAGGGTCATTGCAGTGTGTGGCATAATGTATAATGGGCATTGCGGTGTGTGGCATAATGTGTCAGGCATTACGGTGTCTGTATACTATATCACGGGCATTGTGGTATGTGGTATAATGTCTCAGGGTCATTGCAGTGTGGCATAATGTATAACGGGCATTGCGGTGTGTGTCATAATGTATCACGGACATTGCGGTGTGTGGTATACTATATCATGGGCATTGTGGTATGTGGTATAATGTCTCAGGTTCATTGCAGTGTGTGTCATAATGTATCACGGACATTGCGGTGTGTGTCATAATGTATCACGGACATTGCGGTGTGTGGTATACTATATCATGGGCATTGTGGTATGTGCTATAATGTATCAGGGGCATTGCAGTGTGTAGCATAATGTATAACTGTCATTGCGATTCCTGTCATAATGTGTCACAGACATTACGGTGTGTGGCATAATGTGTCGGGGGCATTACAGTGTGTGCATATTGTGTCATGTGCATTATTGTGTGTGGCATAATGTCTGAGGGCCTTTGCAGTATGTGGCATAATGTATACTGGGCATTACTATAAGGAGGAAAAATGACAAATAATGGAAGGGGCATGAATCAGGATTATTTTTCTTTCCTGTGGTGGCTAACGTCTGGGCGTGCAGGTTGCAAAACTGGGGTATAAGGTAGTCTATTCCTGCAACACCACGCCTCTTTATGCGAAGCCGCGCCCATTTAAACAAAACCACGCCCCTTTTTGGCGCCGCGCGCCTTTGGCGCGCACATGTTTGTCCCTTTCCTAGTGCCAATTATGGGGGGGGGGGGGGGGCGCCGAAGAATTTTTTGGCTTGGGGGAGAAAAATTTCTAGTTACGCCACTGACCACAACTCCTCGGTTACCAAGCATTGCTAACTCAGTCGGTAAAGCATGAGACTCTTAATCTCAGGGTCGTGGGTTCGAGCCCTACATTGGGCGGATGTTTTTTTTCTTTTCCTGTACCATTGTATGTGGAACACTGTCAACTTGCACCACCACAGCGCAAATGGCTGTCCTCACTTTCACAAAATGCACTGCCATATCAGCAAAAACTTAGGACTGCATTGGCCGGGAATCGAACCCAGGCCTCCCGCGTGGCAGGCGAGAATTCTACCACTGAACCACCAATGCTCCACAGGTACTTAATTTTACACTTACTCGTGTACTTTAGTGTATGAAACAAAGCAGGAGTGTCAGGATGCCTTGCCTTGCCTTGCCATCACCTCCATACATTCGCAACCAAGCCTGGCTAGCTCAGTCGGTAGAGCATGAAACTCTTAATCTCAGGGTCGTGGGTTCGAGCCCCACGTTGGGTGGATGTTTTTTCTTTTCCTGTACCATTGTATGTGGAACACTGTATACATGCACCACCACAGCGCAAATGGCTGTCCTCACTTTCACAAAATACACTGCCATATCAGCAAAAACTCAGGACTGCATTGGCCGGGAATCGATTCCGGGCCTCACGAGTGGCAGGCGAGAATTCTACCACTGAACCACCAATGCTCCACAGATGCCTAATTTTACACTTACTCATGTACTTTAGTGTATTAAACAAAGCAGGAGTGTCAGGATGCCTTGCCTTGCCATCACCTCCAAGCCTACGTAACAAAGCCCGACTAGCACAGTCGCTAGAGCATAAGACTATTAATCTTAGGGTAATGTATTTGAGCTCCATGTTGGGCAGTTGTTTTTTTCTCTTCCTTTACCATTGTATGTGGAACAGTGTATACTTGCATCACCACAGCGCAAATGGCTGTCCTCACTTTCACAAAATGCACTGCCATATCAGCAAAAACTCAGGACTGCATTGGCCGGGAATCGAACCCTGGCCTCCCGCGTGGCAGGCGAGAATTCTACCACTGAACCACCAATGCTCCACAGGTACTTAATTTTACACTTACTCATGTACTTTAGTGTATAAAACAAAGCAGGAGTGTCAGGATGCCTTGCCTTGCCATCACCTCCAAGCCTACGTAACCAAGCCCGACTAGCACAGTCGCTAGAGCATAAGACTATTAATCTTAGGGTCATGTATTTGAGCTCCATGTTGGGCAGTTGTTTTTTTCTCTTCCTGTACCATTATATGTGGAACAGTGTTTACTTGCATCACCACAGCGCAAATGGCTGTCCTCACTTTCACAAAATGCACTGCCCTATCAGCAAAAACTCAGGAATGTATTGACCGGGAATTGAACCCGGCCTCCCACGTGGCCGGCTAGATTTCTACCACTGAACCACCAATGATCCACAGATGTTTAATTTTAGACTTACTCATGTACTTTAGTGTACAAAACAAAGCAGGAGAGTCAGGATGCCTTGCCTTGCCATCACCACAACTCCTCGGTTACCAAGCATTGCTAACTCAGTCGGTAAAGCATGAGACTCTTAATCTCAGGGTCGTGGGTTCGAGCCCTACATTGGGCGGATGTTTTTTTTCTTTTCCTGTACCATTGTATGTGGAACACTGTCAACTTGCACCACCACAGCGCAAATGGCTGTCCTCACTTTCACAAAATGCACTGCCATATCAGCAAAAACTTAGGACTGCATTGGCCGGGAATCGAACCCAGGCCTCCCGCGTGGCAGGCGAGAATTCTACCACTGAACCACCAATGCTCCACAGGTACTTAATTTTACACTTACTCGTGTACTTTAGTGTATGAAACAAAGCAGGAGTGTCAGGATGCCTTGCCTTGCCTTGCCATCACCTCCATACATTCGCAACCAAGCCTGGCTAGCTCAGTCGGTAGAGCATGAAACTCTTAATCTCAGGGTCGTGGGTTCGAGCCCCACGTTGGGTGGATGTTTTTTCTTTTCCTGTACCATTGTATGTGGAACACTGTATACATGCACCACCACAGCGCAAATGGCTGTCCTCACTTTCACAAAATACACTGCCATATCAGCAAAAACTCAGGACTGCATTGGCCGGGAATCGATTCCGGGCCTCACGAGTGGCAGGCGAGAATTCTACCACTGAACCACCAATGCTCCACAAATGCCTAATTTTACACTTACTCATGTACTTTAGTGTATTAAACAAAGCAGGAGTGTCAGGATGCCTTGCCTTGCCATCACCTCCAAGCCTACGTAACAAAGCCCGACTAGCACAGTCGCTAGAGCATAAGACTATTAATCTTAGGGTAATGTATTTGAGCTCCATGTTGGGCAGTTGTTTTTTTCTCTTCCTTTACCATTGTATGTGGAACAGTGTATACTTGCATCACCACAGCGCAAATGGCTGTCCTCACTTTCACAAAATGCACTGCCATATCAGCAAGAACTCAGGACTGCATTGGCCGGGAATCGAACCCTGGCCTCCCGCGTGGCAGGCGAGAATTCGACCACTGAACCACCAATGCTCCACAGGTACTTAATTTTACACTTACTCATGTACTTTAGTGTATAAAACAAAGCAGGAGTGTCAGGATGCCTTGCCTTGCCATCACCTCCAAGCCTACGTAACCAAGCCCGACTAGCACAGTCGCTAGAGCATAAGACTATTAATCTTAGGGTCATGTATTTGAGCTCCATGTTGGGCAGTTGTTTTTTTCTCTTCCTGTACCATTATATGTGGAACAGTGTTTACTTGCATCACCA